>NW_027325106.1:0-230253 GCF_028372415.1 Notamacropus eugenii
TAGGGTTTGTGTTGGTAGAATCGAAGTTTAGGGTTCGGCTTAGGGTCAGGATTGCCTTTTGGGTTAGAATCGAGTGCATTTAGGGTTAGGGTTAGTGTTGAGATTGACGATTTAGTGTTAGGCTTAGAATCAAGCACATGAGCGTTAGAGTTATGTTTAGAATCCACTGCATTTATGCTTAGGCTTAGGGTTAGGGTTATTAGGGTCAGGATGAAAATCGAGAGCATTTGAGAATAGTTGTAGGGTTAGAGTTAGGTTTAGGGTTAGGTTTCATAGAATTGACAGTTAGGGATAGGGTTAGGGTTAGGGTTAGAATCAAGCCCATTTTTAGTGTAAGGGGTTGGGTTAGGGTTAGGGTTAGTGTTTGTGTTGGTAGATTCGAGGTTTTGGGTTAGGCTTAGGGTTAGGAGAGCATTTTGGGTCATAATTCAGAGCATTTAGGCTTAAGGTTAGTGTTGAAATTGATGATTTAGTTTTAGCGTTAGAATCAAGCACATTTAGGGATAGAGTTATGATTAGAATTCAGCGCCTTTAGGGTTAAGGTTAGGGTTAGGGTTAGGGTTAGGATCAGGGTTAGAATCGAGACCATTTAAGGATAGTGCTAGGGTTAGAGTTAGGTTTAGCGTTAGCTTTCGTAGAATCGAGGGTTAGGCTTAGACTTAGGCTTAGGGTGAGGGTTAGGGTTAGAATCAAGCACAGTTTTAGTGTTAGCGTTAGGGTGAGGGCTTTTAGGGCTAGTGGTAGGGGTAGGGTTAGGATTACGGTTAAGGTTTGTGTTGGTAGAATCGAGGCTTAGGTTTAGGCTTAGGGTCAGGATTGCATTTTGGATCAGAATCGAGCGTATTTAGCCTTTGGGTTAGTGTTCAAATTGAGGATTTAGTGTTAGGGTTTGAATCGAGCACATTTAGGGTTAGAGTTATGGTTAAAATTCAGTGCATTTTGGGTTAGGGTTAGGGTTATGGTTTGGGTCAGGGTTAAAACCGAGAGCATTTAAGGATAGTGCTAGGGTTAGAGTTCGGTTTAGCGTTCGCTTTCGTAGAATCGAGGGTTGGGCTTCAGGTTAGGCTTAGGGTTAGGGTTAGGGTTAGAATCAGGCGCATTTTGAGTGTTCTGGTTTTCGTCAGGGTATGGCTTAGAGTGCATTTAGGGGTAGGGGTAGGAGTAGGGTTGGGATTAGGGTTAAGGTTTGTGTTGGTAGAATCGAGGTTTTTTAGGATTAGGCTTAGGGTCAGGAATGGCTTTTGGGTTAGAATCCAGTGCATTTAGGCTTAGGGATAGTGTTGAAATTGACGATTTAGTGTTAGGGTTAGAATCGAGCACATTTAGGGTTAGAGTTTTGGTTAGAATTCGTTAGGGTTAGGGTTAGTGTTAGGGGTAGGGGTAGGGTTAGAGTGCATTTAGGGGTAGGGGTAGGGGTAGGGTTAGGATTATGGTTAGGGTTTGTGTTGGTAGAATCGAAGTTTAGGGTTCGGCTTAGGGTCAGGATTGCCTTTTGGGTTAGAATCGAGTGCATTTAGGGTTAGGGTTAGTGTTGAGATTGACGATTTAGTGTTAGGCTTAGAATCAAGCACATGAGCGTTAGAGTTATGTTTAGAATCCACTGCATTTATGCTTAGGCTTAGGGTTAGGGTTATTAGGGTCAGGATGAAAATCGAGAGCATTTAAGAACAGTTGTAGGGTTAGAGTTAGGTTTAGGGTTAGGTTTCATAGAATTGAGGGTTAGGGATAGGGTTAGGGTTAGGGTTAGAATCAAGCACATTTTTAGTGTAAGGGGTTGGGTTAGGGTTAGGGTTAGAGTGCATATAGAGGTAGGGATAGGAGTAGGGTTAGGATTAGGGTTAGGGTTTGTGTTGGTAGAATCGAAGTTTAGGGTTCGGCTTAGGGTCAGGATTGCCTTTTGGGTTAGAGTCGAGTGCATTTAGGGTTAGGCTTAGTGTTGAGATTGACGATTTAGTGTTAGGGTTATAATCGAGCACATTAGGGTTAGAGTTATGGTAACAATCCACTGCATTTAGGGTTAGGTTTAATGGTAGGGTCAGGGTTTTGTTCAGGGAGAGGGTTAGAATCGAGTGCATTTAAGGATAGTGTTAGGGGTAGAGTTATGTATAGGGTTAGCTTTCGTAAAATCGAGGGTTAGGGTTAGGGTTAGGGTCAGGATTGCCTTTTGGGTTAGAGTCGAGTGCATTTAGGGTTAGGGTTAGTGTTGGGATTCACGATTTACAGTTAATGTTAGAATCAAGCACATTAGGGTTAAATTTATGGTTAGAATCCAGTGCATTTAGGGTTTGGATTAGGGTTAGGGTTAGGGTTATGTTTAGGGTGAGGGTTAGAATCGAGTGCATTTAAGGATCGTGTTAGGGTTAGAGTTAGGTATAGGGTTAGCTTTCATAGAATCGAGGGTCAGTATTCGGGTTAGAGTTAGGGTAAGGATTAGGGTTTGAATCAAGTGCATTTTTAGTGTTAGGGTTGGGGTTAGGGTTAGGGTTTGAGTTCATTTAGGGGTAGGGGAGGAGTTGGGTTAGGATTAGGGTTAGTGTTTGTGTTGGTAGATTCGAGGTTTTGGGTTAGGCTTAGGGTTAGGAGAGCATTTTGGGTCATAATTCAGAGCATTTAGGCTTAAGGTTAGTGTTGAAATTGATGATTTAGTTTTAGCGTTAGAATCAAGCAGATTTACGGATAGAGTTATGATTAAAATTCAGCGCCTTTAGGGTTAAGGTTAGGGTTAGGGTTAGGGTTAGGGTCAGGGTTAGAATCGGGACCATTTAAGGATAGTGCTAGGGTTAGAATAATGTTTAGCGTTAGCTTTCGTAGAATCGAGGGTTAGGGTTAGAGTTAGGCTTAGGGTGAGGGTTAGGGTTAGGATGAAGCACAGTTTTAGTGTTAGCGTTAGGGTGAGGGTTAAGGTTAAAGTGATTTTAGGGCTAGTGGTAGGGGTAGGGTTAGGAGTAGGGTTAAGGTTTGTGTTGGTAGAATCGAGGTTTAGCTATAGGCTTAGGGTCAGGATTGCATTTTGGACAGAATCGAGCTTATTTAGGCTTTGTGTTAGTGTTCAAATTGACGATTTAGTGTTAGGGTTTGAATCGAGCACATTTAGGGTTAGAGTTCTGGTTAAAATTCAGTGCATTTAGGGTTAGGGTTAGGGTTAGGGTTAGGGTCAGGGTTAAAACCGAGAGCATTTAAGGATAGTGCTAGGGTTAGAGTTCGGTTTAGCGTTCGCTTACGTAGAATCGAGGGTTAGGCTTCAGGTTATTCTTAGGGTTAGGATTAGGGTTAGGGTTAGAATCAGGCGCATTTTTAGTGTTCTGGTTTTCGTCAGGGTATGGCTTAGAGTGTATATAGGGGTAGGGGTAGGAGTAGGGTTGGGTTTAGGTTTAAGGTTTCTGTTGGTAGAGTCGAGGTTTAGGGTTAGGCTTAGGGTCAGGAATGGCTTTTGGGTTAGAATCCAGTGCATTTAGGCTTACGGATTGTGTTGAAATTGACGATTTAGTGTTAGGGTTAGAATCGAGCACATTTAGGGTTAGAGTTTTGGTTAGAATTCGTTACGGTTAGGGTTAGTTTTAGGGGTAGGTGTAGGGGTAGGGTTAGGATTAGGGTTATGGTTTGTGTTGGTAGAATCGAAGCTTAGGGTTCGGCTTAGGGTCAGGATTGCCTTTTGGGTTAGAATCGAGTGCATTTAGGGTTAGGGTTAGTGTTGAGATTGACGATTTAATGTTAGGCTTAGAATCAAGCACATTAGGGTTAGAGTTATGGTTAGAATCCACTGCATTTAGGGTTAGGATTAAGGGTAGGGTTAGGGTTATGTTCAGGGAGAGGGTTAGAATCGAGTGCATTTAAGGATAGTGTTAGGGATAGAGTTCTGTATAGGGTTAGCTTTCGTAGAATCGAGGGTTAGGGTTAGGGTTAGGGTCAGGATTGCCTTTTGGCTTAGAATCGAATGCATTTAGGGTTAGGGTTAGTGTTGGGATTCACGATTTACAGTTAATGTTAGAATCAAGCACATTAGGGTTAAATTTATGGTTAGAATCCAGTGCATTTAGGGTTTGGATTAGGGTTAGGGTTAGGGTTATGTTTAGGGTGAGGGTTAGAATCGAGTGCATTTAAGGATCGTGTTAGGGTTAGAGTTAGGTATAGGGTTAGCTTTCATAGAATCGAAGGTCAGTGTTCGGGTTAGAGTTAGGGTAAGGATTAGGGTTTGAATCAAGTGCATTTTTAGTGTTAGGGTTGGGGTTAGGGTTAGGGTTTGAGTTCATGTAGGGGTAGGGGAGGAGTTGGGTTAGGATTAGGGTTAGTGTTTGTGTTGGTAGATTCGAGGTTTTGGGTTAGGCTTAGGGTTAGGAGAGCATTTTGGGTCATAATTCAGAGCATTTAGGCTTAAGGTTAGTGTTGAAATTGATGATTTAGTTTTAGCGTTAGAATCAAGCAGATTTAGGGATAGAGTTATGATTAAAATTCAGCGCCTTTAGGGTTAAGGTTAGGGTTAGGGTTAGGGTTAGGGTCAGGGTTAGAATCGAGACCATTTAAGGATAGTGCTAGGGTTAGAATAAGGTTTAGCGTTAGCTTTCGTAGAATCGAGGGTTAGGCTTAGACTTAGGCTTAGGGTGAGGGTTAGGGTGAGAATCAAGCACAGTTTTAGTGTTAGCGTTAGGGTGAGGGTTAAGGTTAAAGTGCTTTTAGGGCTAGTGGTAGGGGTAGGGTTAGGAGTAGGGTTAAGGTTTGTGTTGGTAGAATCGAGGTTTAGCTATAGGCTTAGGGTCAGGATTGCATTTTGGATCAGAATCGAGCGTATTTAGGCTTTGGGTTAGTGTTCAAATTGACGATTTAGTGTTAGGGTTTGAATCGAGCACATTTAGGGTTAGAGTTATGGTTAAAATTCAGTGCATTTAGGGTTAGGGTTAGGGTTAGGGTCAGGGTTAAAACCGAGAGCATTTAAGGATAGTGCTAGGGTTAGAGTTCGGTTTAGCGTTCGCTTTCGTAGAATCAAGGGTTAGGCTTCAGGTTAGGCTTCGGGTTAGGGTTAGGGTTAGAATCAGGCGCGTTTTTAGTGTTCTGGTTTTCGTCAGGGTATGGCTTAGAGTGCATTTAGGGGTAGGGGTAGGAGTAGGGTTGGGATTAGGGTTAAGGTTTGTGTTGGTAGAGTCGAGGTTTAGGGTTCGGCTTAGGGTCAGGATTGCATTTTGAGTTAGAGTCGAGTGCATTTAGGGTTAGGGTTAGTGTTGAGACTGACGATTTAGTGTTAGGCTTAGAATCAAGCACATGAGGGTTAGAGTTATGGTTAGAATCCACTGCATTTAAGCTTAGGGTTAGGGTTAGGGTTATTAGGGTCAGGATTAGAATCGAGAGCATTTAAGAATATTTGTAGGGTTAGAGTTAGGTTTAGGGTTAGGTTTCATAGAATTGAGGGTTAGGAATAGGGTTAGGGTTAGGGATAGAATACAAGCCCATTTTATTGTAAGGGCTTGGGTTAGGGTTAGGGTTAGAGTGCATATAGAGGTAGGGATAGGAGTAGGGTTAGGATTAGGGTTAGGGTTTGTGTTGGTAGAATCGAGGTTTAGGGTTAGATTTAGAGTCAGGATTGCCTTTTTCGGTTAGAGTCGAGTGCATTTAGGGTTAGGCTTAGTGTTGAGATTGACGATTTAGGGTTAGGGTTATAATCGAGCACATTAGGGTTAGAGTTATGTTTACAATCCACTGCACTTAGGGTTAGGATTAAGGGTAGGGTTAGGGTTATGTTCAGGGAGAGGGTTAGAATCGAGTGCATTTAAGGATAGTGTTAGGGGTAGAGTTCTGTATAGGGTTAGCTTTCGTAGAATCGAGGGTTAGGGTTAGGGTTAGGGTCAGGATTGCCTTTTGGGTTAGAATCGAATGCATTTAGGGTTAGGGTTAGTGTTGGGATTCACGATTTACAGTTAATGTTAGAATCAAGCACATTAGGGTTAAATTTATGGTTAGAATCCAGTGCATTTAGGGTTTGGATTAGGGTTAGGGTTAGGGTTGTGTGTAGGGTGAGGGTTAGAATCGAGTGCATTTAAGGATCGTGTTAGGGTTAGAGTTAGGTATAGGGTTAGCTTTCATAGAATCGAAGGTCAGTGTTCGGGTTAGAGTTAGGTTAAGGATTAGGGTTTGAATCAAGTGCATTTTTAGTGTTAGGGTTGGGGTTAGGGTTAGGGTTTGAGTTCATTTAGGGGTAGGGGAGGAGTTGGGTTAGGATTAGGGTTAGTGTTTGTGTTGGTAGAATCGAGGTTTTGGGTTAGGCTTAGGGTTAGGAGAGCATTTTGGGTCATAATTCAGAGCATTTAGGCTTAAGGTTAGTGTTGAAATTGATGATTTAGTTTTAGCGTTAGAATCAAGCACATTTAGGGATAGAGTTATGATTAGAATTCAGCGCATTTAGGGTTAAGGTTAGGGTTAGGGTTAGGGTTAGGGTCAGGGTTAGAATCGAGACCATTTAAGGATAGTGCTAGGGTTAGAGTTAGGTTAGCGTTAGCTTTCGTAGAATCGAGGGTTAGGCTTAGAATTAGGCTTAGGGTGAGGGTTAGGGTGAGAATCAAGCACAGTTTTAGTGTTAGCGTTAGGGTGAGGGTTAAGGTTAAAGTGCTTTTAGGGCTAGTGGTAGGGGTAGGGTTAGGAGTAGGGTTAAGGTTTGTGTTGGTAGAATCGAGGTTTAGCTATAGGCTTAGGGTCAGGATTGCATTTTGGATCAGAATCGAGCGTATTTAGGCTTTGGGTTAGTGTTCAAATTGACGATTTAGTGTTAGGGTTTGAATCGAGCACATTTAGGGTTAGTGTTATGGTTAAAATTCAGTGCATTTAGGGTTAGGGTTAGGGTTAGGGTTAGGGTCAGGGTTAAAACCGAGAGCATTTAAGGATAGTGCTAGGGTTAGAGTTCTGTTTAGCGTTAGCTTTCGTAGAATCGAGGGTTAGGCTTAGACTTAGGCTTAGGGTGAGGGTTAGGGTTAGAATGAAGCACAGTTTTAGTGTTAGCGTTAGGGTGAGGGTTAAGGTTAAAGTGATTTTAGGGCTCGTGGTAGGGGTAGGGTTAGGAGTAGGGTTAAGGTTTGTGTTGGTAGAATCGAGGTTTAGCTATAGGCTTAGGGTCAGGATTGCATTTTGGATCAGAATCGAGCGTATTTAGGCTTTGGGTTAGTGTTCAAATTGACGATTTAGTGTTAGGGTTTGAATCGAGCACATTTAGGGTTAGAGTTCTGGTTAAAATTCAGTGCATTTAGGGTTAGGGTTAGGGTTAGGGTCAGGGTTAAAACCGAGAGCATTTAACGATAGTGCTAGGGTTAGAGTTCGGTTTAGCATTCGCTTTCGTAGAATCGAGGGTTAGGCTTCAGGTTAGGCTTAGGGTTAGGGTTAGGGTTAGGGTTAGAATCTGGCGCATTTTTAGTGTTCTGGTTTTCGGCAGGGTATGGCTTAGAGTGCATATAGGGGAAGGGGTAGGAGTAGGGTTGGGTTTAGGTTTAAGGTTTCTGTTGGTAGAGTCGAGGTTTAGGGTTAGGCTTAGGGTCAGGAATGGCTTTTGGGTTAGAATCCAGTGCATTTAGGCTTACGGATTGTGTTGAAATTGACGATTTAGTGTTAGGGTTAGAATCGAGCACATTTAGGGTTAGAGTTTTGGTTAGAATTCGTTAGGGTTAGGGTTAGTTTTAGGGGTAGGGGTAGGGGTAGGGTTAGGATTAGGGTTAGAGTTTGTGTTCGTAGAATCGAAGCTTAGGGTTCGGCTTAGGGTCAGGATTGCCTTTTGGGTTAGAATCGAGTGCATTTAGGGTTAGGGTTAGTGTTGAGATTGACGATTTAATGTTAGGCTTAGAATCAAGCACATGAGGGTTAGAGTTATGGTTAGAATCCAGTGCATTTAGGGTTTGGATTAGGGTTAGGGTTAGGGTTATGTTTAGTGTGAGGGTTAGAATCGAGTGCATTTAAGGATCGTGTTAGGGTTAGAGTTAGGTATAGGGTTAGCTTTCATAGAATCGAGGGTCAGTGTTCGGGTTAGAGTTAGGGTAAGGATTAGGGTTTGAATCAAGTGCATTTTTAGTGTTAGGGTTGGGGTTAGGGTTAGGGTTTGAGTTCATGTAGGGGTAGGGGAGGAGTTGGGTTAGGATTAGGGTTAGTGTTTGTGTTGGTAGATTCGAGGTTTTGGGTTAGGCTTAGGGTTAGGAGAGCATTTTGGGTCATAATTCAGAGCATTTAGGCTTAAGGTTAGTGTTGAAATTTATGATTTAGTTTTAGCGTTAGAATCAAGCAGATTTAGGGATAGAGTTATGATTAAAATTCAGCGCCTTTAGGGTTAAGGTTAGGGTTAGGGTTAGGGTTAGGGTCAGCGTTAGAATCGAGACCACTTAAGGATAGTGCTAGGGTTTGAATAAGGTTTAGCGTTAGCTTTCGTAGAATCGAGGGTTAGGCTTAGAGTTAGGCTTAGGGTGAGGGTTAGGGTTAGAATCAAGCACAGTTTTAGTGTTAGCCTTAGGGTGAGGGCTTTTAGGGCTAGTGGTAGGGGTAGGGTTAGGATTACGGTTAAGGTTTGTGTTGGTAGAATCGAGGCTTAGCTATGGGCTTAGGGTCAGGATTGCATTTTGGATCAGAATCGAGCGTATTTAGCCTTTGGGTTAGTGTTCAAATTGAAAATTTAGTGTTAGGGTTTGAATCGAGCACATTTAGGGTTAGAGTTATGGTTAAAATTCAGTGCATTTAGGGTTAGGGTTAGGGTTATGGTTTGGGTCAGGGTTAAAACCGAGAGCATTTAAGGATAGTGCTAGGGTTAGAGTTCGGTTTAGCGTTCGCTTTCGTAGAATCGAGGGTTAGGCTTCAGGTTAGGCTTAGGGTTAGGGTTAGGGTTAGAATCAGGCGCATTTTGAGTGTTCTGGTTTTCGTCAGGGTATGGCTTAGAGTGCATTTAGGGGTAGGGGTAGGAGTAGGGTTGGGATTAGGGTTAAGGTTTGTGTTGGTAGAATCGAGGTTTAGGATTAGGCTTAGGGTCAGGAATGGCTTTTGGGTTAGAATCCAGTGCATTTAGGCTTAGGGATAGTGTTGAAATTGACGATTTAGTGTTAGGGTTAGAATCGAGCACATTTAGGGTTAGAGTTTTGGTTAGAATTCGTTAGGGTTAGGGTTAGTGTTAGGGGTAGGGGTAGGGTTAGAGTGCATTTAGGGGTAGGGGTAGGGGTAGGGTTAGGATTAGGGTTAGGGTTTGTGTTGGTAGAATCGAAGTTTAGGGTTCGGCTTAGGGTCAGGATTGCCTTTTGGGTTAGAATCGAGTGCATTTAGGGTTAGGGTTAGTATTGAGATTGACGATTTAGTGTTAGGCTTAGAATCAAGCACATGAGCGTTAGAGTTATGTTTAGAATCCACTGCATTTATGCTTAGGCTTAGGGTTAGGGTTATTAGGGTCAGGATGAGCATCGAGAGCATTTAAGAATAGTTGTAGGGTTAGAGTTAGGTTTAGGGTTAGGTTTCATAGAATTGAGGGTTAGGGATAGGGTTAGGGTTAGGGTTAGAATCAAGCCCATTTTTAGTGTAAGGGGTTTTGTTAGGGTTAGGGTTAGAGTGCATATAGAGGTAGGGATAGGAGTAGGGTTAGGATTAGGGTTAGGGTTTGTGTTGGTAGAATCGAAGTTTAGGGTTCGGCTTAGGGTCAGGATTGCCTTTTGGGTTAGAGTTGAGTGCATTTAGGGTTAGGCTTAGTGTTGAGATTGACGATTTAGTGTTAGGGTTATAATCGAGCACATTAGGGTTAGAGTTATGGTTACAATCCACTGCATTTTGGGTTAGGTTTAATGGTAGGGTCAGGGTTTTGTTAAGGGAGAGGGTTAGAATCGAGTGCATTTAAGGATAGTGTTAGGGGTAGAGTTATGTATAGGGTTAGCTTTCGTAAAATCGAGGGTTAGGGTTAGGGTTAGGGTCAGGTTTGCCTTTTGGGTTAGAGTCGAGTGCATTTAGGGTTAGGCTTAGTGTTGAGATTGACGATTTAGTGTTAGGGTTATAATCGAGCACATTAGGGTTAGAGTTATGGTTAGAATCCACTGCATTTAGGGTTAGGATTAAGGGTAGGGTTAGGGTTATGTTCAGGGAGAGGGTTAGAATCGAGTGCATTTAAGGATAGTGTTAGGGGTAGAGTTCTGTATAGGGTTAGCTTTCGTAGAATCGAGGGTTAGGGTTAGGGTTAGGGTCAGGATTGCCTTTTGGGTTAGAATCGAATGCATTTAGGGTTAGGGTTAGTGTTGGGATTGACGATTTAGAGTTAATGTTAGAATCAAGCACATTAGGGTTAAATTTATGGTTAGAATCCAGTGCATTTAGGGTTTGGATTAGGGTTAGGGTTAGGGTTATGTTTAGGGTGAGGGTTAGAATCGAGTGCATTTAAGGATCGTGTTAGGGTTAGAGTTAGGTATAGGGTTAGCTTTCATAGAATCGAGGGTCAGTGTTCGGGTTAGAGTTAGGGTAAGGATTAGGGTTTGAATCAAGTGCATTTTTAGTGTTAGGGTTGGGGTTAGGGTTAGGGTTTGAGTTCATGTAGGGGTAGGGGAGGAGTTGGGTTAGGATTAGGGTTAGTGTTTGTGTTGGTAGATTCGAGGTTTTGGGTTAGGCTTAGGGTTAGGAGAGCATTTTGGGTCATAATTCAGAGCATTTAGGCTTAAGGTTAGTGTTGAAATTGATGATTTAGTTTTAGCGTTAGAATCAAGCACATTTAGGGATAGAGTTATGATTAGAATTCAGCGCCTTTAGGGTTAAGGTTAGGGTTAGGGTTAGGGTTAGGGTCAGGGTTAGAATCGAGACCATTTAAGGATAGTGCTAGGGTTAGAGTTAGGTTTAGCGTTAGCTTTCTTAGAATCGAGGGTTAGGCTTAGAGTTAGGCTTAGGGTGAGTGTTAGGGTTAGAATCAAGCACAGTTTTAGTGTTAGCGTTAGGGTGAGGGCTTTTAGGGCTAGTGGTAGGGGCAGGGTTAGGAGTAGGGTTAAGGTTTGTGTTGGTAGAATCGAGGCTTAGGTTTAGGCTTAGGGTCAGGATTGCATTTTGGATCAGAATCGAGCGTATTTAGCCTTTGGGTTAGTGTTCAAATTGAGGATTTAGTGTTAGGGTTTGAATCGAGCACATTTAGGGTTAGAGTTATGGTTAAAATTCAGTGCATTTAGGGTTAGGGTTAGGGTTATGGTTTGGGTCAGGGTTAAAACCGAGAGCATTTAAGGATAGTGCTAGGGTTAGAGTTCGGTTTAGCGTTCGCTTTCGTAGAATCGAGGGTTAGGCTTCAGGTTAGGCTTCGGGTTAGGGTTAGGGTTAGAATCAGGCGCATTTTGAGTGTTCTGGTTTTCGTCAGGGTATGGCTTAGAGTGCATTTAGGGGTAGGGGTAGGAGTAGGGTTGGGATTAGGATTAAGGTTTGTGTTGGTAGAATCGAGGTTTAGGATTAGGCTTAGGGTCAGGAATGGCTTTTGGGTTAGAATCCAGTGCATTTAGGCTTAGGGATAGTGTTGAAATTGACGATTTAGTGTTAGGGTTAGAATCGAGCACATTTAGGGTTAGAGTTTTGGTTAGAATTCGTTAGGGTTAGGGTTAGTGTTAGGGGTAGGGGTAGGGTTAGAGTGCATTTAGGGGTAGGGGTAGGGGTAGGGTTAGGATTAGGGTTAGGGTTTGTGTTGGTAGAATCGAAGTTTAGGGTTCGGCTTAGGGCAGGATTGCCTTTTGGGTTAGAATCGAGTGCATTTAGGGTTAGGGTTAGTGTTGAGATTGACGATTTAGTGTTAGGCTTAGAATCAAGCACATGAGCGTTAGAGTTATGTTTAGAATCCACTGCATTTATGCTTAGGCTTAGGGTTAGGGTTATTAGGGTCAGGATGAAAATCGAGAGCATTTGAGAATAGTTGTAGGGTTAGAGTGCATTTAGGGTTAGGGTTAGGGTTAGGGTTAGGGTTAGGGTTATGTTTAGTGTGAGGGTTAGAATCGAGTGCATTTAAGGATCGTGTTAGGGTTAGAGTTAGGTATAGGGTTAGCTTTCATAGAATCGAGGGTCAGTGTTCGGGTTAGAGTTAGGGTAAGGATTAGGGTTTGAATCAAGTGCATTTTTAGTGTTAGGGTTGGGGTTAGGGTTAGGGTTTGAGTTCATGTAGGGGTAGGGGAGGAGTTGGGTTAGGATTAGGGTTAGTGTTTGTGTTGGTAGATTCGAGGTTTTGGGTTAGGCTTAGGGTTAGGAGAGCATTTTGGGTCATAATTCAGAGCATTTAGGCTTAAGGTTAGTGTTGAAATTTATGATTTAGTTTTAGCGTTAGAATCAAGCAGATTTAGGGATAGAGTTATGATTAAAATTCAGCGCCTTTAGGGTTAAGGTTAGGGTTAGGGTTAGGGTTAGGGTCAGCGTTAGAATCGAGACCACTTAAGGATAGTGCTAGGGTTTGAATAAGGTTTAGCGTTAGCTTTCGTAGAATCGAGGGTTAGGCTTAGAGTTAGGCTTAGGGTGAGGGTTAGGGTTAGAATCAAGCACAGTTTTAGTGTTAGCCTTAGGGTGAGGGCTTTTAGGGCTAGTGGTAGGGGTAGGGTTAGGATTACGGTTAAGGTTTGTGTTGGTAGAATCGAGGCTTAGCTATGGGCTTAGGGTCAGGATTGCATTTTGGATCAGAATCGAGCGTATTTAGCCTTTGGGTTAGTGTTCAAATTGAAAATTTAGTGTTAGGGTTTGAATCGAGCACATTTAGGGTTAGAGTTATGGTTAAAATTCAGTGCATTTAGGGTTAGGGTTAGGGTTATGGTTTGGGTCAGGGTTAAAACCGAGAGCATTTAAGGATAGTGCTAGGGTTAGAGTTCGGTTTAGCGTTCGCTTTCGTAGAATCGAGGGTTAGGCTTCAGGTTAGGCTTAGGGTTAGGGTTAGGGTTAGAATCAGGCGCATTTTGAGTGTTCTGGTTTTCGTCAGGGTATGGCTTAGAGTGCATTTAGGGGTAGGGGTAGGAGTAGGGTTGGGATTAGGGTTAAGGTTTGTGTTGGTAGAATCGAGGTTTAGGATTAGGCTTAGGGTCAGGAATGGCTTTTGGGTTAGAATCCAGTGCATTTAGGCTTAGGGATAGTGTTGAAATTGACGATTTAGTGTTAGGGTTAGAATCGAGCACATTTAGGGTTAGAGTTTTGGTTAGAATTCGTTAGGGTTAGGGTTAGTGTTAGGGGTAGGGGTAGGGTTAGAGTGCATTTAGGGGTAGGGGTAGGGGTAGGGTTAGGATTAGGGTTAGGGTTTGTGTTGGTAGAATCGAAGTTTAGGGTTCGGCTTAGGGTCAGGATTGCCTTTTGGGTTAGAATCGAGTGCATTTAGGGTTAGGGTTAGTATTGAGATTGACGATTTAGTGTTAGGCTTAGAATCAAGCACATGAGCGTTAGAGTTATGTTTAGAATCCACTGCATTTATGCTTAGGCTTAGGGTTAGGGTTATTAGGGTCAGGATGAGCATCGAGAGCATTTAAGAATAGTTGTAGGGTTAGAGTTAGGTTTAGGGTTAGGTTTCATAGAATTGAGGGTTAGGGATAGGGTTAGGGTTAGGGTTAGAATCAAGCCCATTTTTAGTGTAAGGGGTTTTGTTAGGGTTAGGGTTAGAGTGCATATAGAGGTAGGGATAGGAGTAGGGTTAGGATTAGGGTTAGGGTTTGTGTTGGTAGAATCGAAGTTTAGGGTTCGGCTTAGGGTCAGGATTGCCTTTTGGGTTAGAGTTGAGTGCATTTAGGGTTAGGCTTAGTGTTGAGATTGACGATTTAGTGTTAGGGTTATAATCGAGCACATTAGGGTTAGAGTTATGGTTACAATCCACTGCATTTTGGGTTAGGTTTAATGGTAGGGTCAGGGTTTTGTTAAGGGAGAGGGTTAGAATCGAGTGCATTTAAGGATAGTGTTAGGGGTAGAGTTATGTATAGGGTTAGCTTTCGTAAAATCGAGGGTTAGGGTTAGGGTTAGGGTCAGGTTTGCCTTTTGGGTTAGAGTCGAGTGCATTTAGGGTTAGGCTTAGTGTTGAGATTGACGATTTAGTGTTAGGGTTATAATCGAGCACATTAGGGTTAGAGTTATGGTTAGAATCCACTGCATTTAGGGTTAGGATTAAGGGTAGGGTTAGGGTTATGTTCAGGGAGAGGGTTAGAATCGAGTGCATTTAAGGATAGTGTTAGGGGTAGAGTTCTGTATAGGGTTAGCTTTCGTAGAATCGAGGGTTAGGGTTAGGGTTAGGGTCAGGATTGCCTTTTGGGTTAGAATCGAATGCATTTAGGGTTAGGGTTAGTGTTGGGATTGACGATTTAGAGTTAATGTTAGAATCAAGCACATTAGGGTTAAATTTATGGTTAGAATCCAGTGCATTTAGGGTTTGGATTAGGGTTAGGGTTAGGGTTATGTTTAGGGTGAGGGTTAGAATCGAGTGCATTTAAGGATCGTGTTAGGGTTAGAGTTAGGTATAGGGTTAGCTTTCATAGAATCGAGGGTCAGTGTTCGGGTTAGAGTTAGGGTAAGGATTAGGGTTTGAATCAAGTGCATTTTTAGTGTTAGGGTTGGGGTTAGGGTTAGGGTTTGAGTTCATGTAGGGGTAGGGGAGGAGTTGGGTTAGGATTAGGGTTAGTGTTTGTGTTGGTAGATTCGAGGTTTTGGGTTAGGCTTAGGGTTAGGAGAGCATTTTGGGTCATAATTCAGAGCATTTAGGCTTAAGGTTAGTGTTGAAATTGATGATTTAGTTTTAGCGTTAGAATCAAGCACATTTAGGGATAGAGTTATGATTAGAATTCAGCGCCTTTAGGGTTAAGGTTAGGGTTAGGGTTAGGGTTAGGGTCAGGGTTAGAATCGAGACCATTTAAGGATAGTGCTAGGGTTAGAGTTAGGTTTAGCGTTAGCTTTCTTAGAATCGAGGGTTAGGCTTAGAGTTAGGCTTAGGGTGAGTGTTAGGGTTAGAATCAAGCACAGTTTTAGTGTTAGCGTTAGGGTGAGGGCTTTTAGGGCTAGTGGTAGGGGCAGGGTTAGGAGTAGGGTTAAGGTTTGTGTTGGTAGAATCGAGGCTTAGGTTTAGGCTTAGGGTCAGGATTGCATTTTGGATCAGAATCGAGCGTATTTAGCCTTTGGGTTAGTGTTCAAATTGAGGATTTAGTGTTAGGGTTTGAATCGAGCACATTTAGGGTTAGAGTTATGGTTAAAATTCAGTGCATTTAGGGTTAGGGTTAGGGTTATGGTTTGGGTCAGGGTTAAAACCGAGAGCATTTAAGGATAGTGCTAGGGTTAGAGTTCGGTTTAGCGTTCGCTTTCGTAGAATCGAGGGTTAGGCTTCAGGTTAGGCTTCGGGTTAGGGTTAGGGTTAGAATCAGGCGCATTTTGAGTGTTCTGGTTTTCGTCAGGGTATGGCTTAGAGTGCATTTAGGGGTAGGGGTAGGAGTAGGGTTGGGATTAGGATTAAGGTTTGTGTTGGTAGAATCGAGGTTTAGGATTAGGCTTAGGGTCAGGAATGGCTTTTGGGTTAGAATCCAGTGCATTTAGGCTTAGGGATAGTGTTGAAATTGACGATTTAGTGTTAGGGTTAGAATCGAGCACATTTAGGGTTAGAGTTTTGGTTAGAATTCGTTAGGGTTAGGGTTAGTGTTAGGGGTAGGGGTAGGGTTAGAGTGCATTTAGGGGTAGGGGTAGGGGTAGGGTTAGGATTAGGGTTAGGGTTTGTGTTGGTAGAATCGAAGTTTAGGGTTCGGCTTAGGGCAGGATTGCCTTTTGGGTTAGAATCGAGTGCATTTAGGGTTAGGGTTAGTGTTGAGATTGACGATTTAGTGTTAGGCTTAGAATCAAGCACATGAGCGTTAGAGTTATGTTTAGAATCCACTGCATTTATGCTTAGGCTTAGGGTTAGGGTTATTAGGGTCAGGATGAGCATCGAGAGCATTTAAGAATAGTTGTAGGGTTAGAGTTAGGTTTAGGGTTAGGTTTCATAGAATTGAGAGTTAGGGATAGGGTTAGGGTTAGGGTTAGAATCAAGCCCATTTTTAGTGTAAGGGGTTGGGTTAGGGTTAGGGTTAGAGTGCATATAGAGGTAGGGATAGGAGTAGGGTTAGGATTAGGGTTAGGGTTTGTGTTGGTAGAATCGAAGTTTAGGGTTCGGCTTAGGGACAGGATTGCCTTTTGGGTTAGAGTCGAGTGCATTTAGGGTTAGGCTTAGTGTTGAGATTGACGATTTAGTGTTAGGGTTATAATCGAGCACATTAGGGTTAGAGTTATGGTTAGAATCCACTGCATTTAGGGTTAGGATTAAGGGTAGGGTTAGGGTTATGTTCAGGGAGAGGGTTAGAATCGAGTGCATTTAAGGATAGTGTTAGGGGTAGAGTTCTGTATAGGGTTAATTTTCGTAGAATCGAGGGTTAGGGTTAGGGTTAGGGTCAGGATTGCCTTTTGGGTTAGAATCGAATGCATTTAGGGTTAGGGTTAGTGTTGGGATTGACGATTTAGAGTTAATGTTCGAATCAAGCACATTAGGGTTAAATTTATGGTTAGAATCCAGTGCATTTAGGGTTTGGCTTAGGGTTAGGGTTAGGGTTATGTTTAGGGTGAGCGTTAGAATCGAGTGCATTTAAGGATCGTGTTAGGGTTAGAGTTAGGTATAGGGTTAGCTTTCATAGAATCGAGGATCAGTGTTCGGGTTAGAGTTAGGGTAAGCATTAGGGTTTGGATCAAGTGCATTTTTAGTGTTAGGGTTGGGGTTAGGGTTAGGGTTTGAGTTCATTTAGGGGTAGGGGAGGAGTTGGGTTAGGATTAGGGTTAGTGTTTGTGTTGGTAGATTCGAGGTTTTGGGTTAGGCTTAGGGTTAGGAGAGCATTTTGGGTCATAATTCAGAGCATTTAGGCTTAAGGTTAGTGTTGAAATTGATGATTTAGTTGTAGCGTTAGAATCAAGCACATTTAGGGATAGAGTTATGATTAGAATTCAGCGCATTTAGGGTTAAGGTTAGGGTTAGGGTTAGGGTTAGGGTCAGGGTTAGAATCGAGACCATTTAAGGATAGTGCTAGGGTTAGAGTTAGGTTAGCGTTAGCTTTCGTAGAATCGAGGGTTAGGCTTAGACTTAGGCTTAGGGTGAGGGTTAGGGTTAGAATCAAGCACAGTTTTAGTGTTAGCGTTAGGGTGAGGGTTAAGGTTAAAGTGCTTGTAGGGCTAGTGGTAGGGGTAGGGTTAGGATTACGGTTAAGGTTTGTGTTGGAAGAATCGAGGTTTAGGTTTAGGCTTAGGGTCAGGATTGCATTTTGGATCAGAATCGAGCTTATTTAGGCTTTGGGTTAGTGCTCAAATTGACGATTTAGTGTTAGGGTTTGAATCGAGCACATTTAGGGTTAGAGTTCTGGTTAAAATTCAGTGCATTTAGGGTTAGGGTTAGGGTTAGGGTTAGGGTCAGGGTTAAAACCGAGAGCATTTAAGGATTGTGCTAGGGTTAGAGTTCGGTTTAGCGTTCGCTTACGTAGAATCGAGGGTTAGGCTTCAGGTTATTCTTAGGGTTAGGATTAGGGTTAGGGTTAGAATCAGGCGCATTTTTAGTGTTCTGGTTTTCGTCAGGGTATGGCTTAGAGTGCATATAGGGGTAGGGGTAGGAGTAGGGTTGGGTTTAGGTTTAAGGTTTCTGTTGGTAGAGTCGAGGTTTAGGGTTAGGCTTAAGGTCAGGAATGGCTTTTGGGTTAGAATCCAGTGCATTTAGGCTTACGGATTGTGTTGAAATTGACGATTTAGTGTTAGGGTTAGAATCGAGCACATTTAGGGTTAGAGTTTTGGTTAGAATTCGTTAGGGTTAGGGTTAGTTTTAGGGGTAGGTGTAGGGGTAGGGTTAGGATTAGGGTTAGGGTTTGTGTTGGTAGAATCGAAGCTTAGGGTTCGGCTTAGGGTCAGGATTGCCTTTTGGGTTAGAATCGAGTGCATTTAGGGTTAGGGTTAGTGTTGAGATTGACGATTTAATGTTAGGCTTAGAATCAAGCACATGAGCGTTAGAGTTATGGTTAGAATCCACTGCATTTATGCTTAGGCTTAGGGTTAAGGTTATAAGGGTCAGGATGAGAATCGAGAGCATTTAAGAATAGTTGTAGGGTTAGAGTGAGGTTTAGGGTTAGGTTTCATAGAATTGAGGGTTAGGGATAAGGTTAGGGTTAGGGTTAGAATCAAGCCCATTTTTAGTGTAAGGGGTTGGGTTAGGGTTAGGGTTAGAGTGCATATAGAGGTAGGGATAGGAGTAGGGTTAGGATTAGGGTTAGGGTTTGTGTTGGTAGAATCGAGGTTTAGGGTTCGGCTTAGGGTCAGGATTGCCTTTTGGGTTAGAGTCGAGTGCATTTAGGGTTAGGCTTAGTGTTGAGATTGACGATTTAGTGTTAGGGTTATAATCGAGCACATTAGGGTTACAGTTATGGTTAGAATCCACTGCATTTAGGGTTAGGATTAAGGGTAGGGTTAGGGTTATGTTCAGGGAGAGGGTTAGAATCGAGTGCATTTAAGGATAGTGTTAGGGATAGAATTCTGTATAGGGTTAGCTTTCGTAGAATCGAGGGTTAGCGTTAGGGTTAGGGTCAGGATTGCCTTTTGGGTTAGAATCGAATGCATTTAGGGTTAGGGTTAGTGTTGGGATTCACGATTTACAGTTAATGTTAGAATCAAGCACATTAGGGTTAAATTTATGGTTAGAATCCAGTGCATTTAGGCTTTGGATTAGGGTTAGGGTTAGGGTTATGTTTAGGGTGAGGGTTAGAATCGAGTGCATTTAAGGATCGTGTTAGGGTTAGAGTTAGGTATAGGGTTAGCTTTCATAGAATCGAGGGTCAGTGTTCGGGTTAGAGTTAGGGTAAGGATTAGGGTTTGAATCAAGTGCATTTTTAGTGTTAGGGTTGGGGTTAGGGTTAGGGTTTGAGTTCATGTAGGGGTAGGGGAGGAGTTGGGTTAGGATTAGGGTTAGTGTTTGTGTTGGTAGATTCGAGGTTTTGGGTTAGGCTTAGGGTTAGGAGAGCATTTTGGGTCATAATTCAGAGCATTTAGGCTTAAGGTTAGTGTTGAAATTGATGATTTAGTTTTAGCGTTAGAATCAAGCAGATTTAGGGATAGAGTTATGATTAAAATTCAGCGCCTTTAGGGTTAAGGTTAGGGTTAGGGTTAGGGTTAGGGTCAGGGTTAGAATCGAGACCATTTCAGGATAATGCTAGGGTTAGAATAAGGTTTAGCGTTAGCTTTCGTAGAATCGAGGGTTAGGCTTAGAGTTAGGCTTAGGGTGAGGGTTAGGGTGAGAATCAAGCACAGTTTCAGTGTTAGCGTTAGGGTGAGGGTTAAGGTTAAAGTGCTTTTAGGGCTAGTGGTAGGGGTAGGGTTAGGAGTAGGGTTAAGGTTTGTGTTGGTAGAATCGAGGTTTAGCTATAGGCTTAGGGTCAGGATTGCATTTTGGATCAGAATCGAGCGTATTTAGGCTTTGGGTTAGTGTTCAAATTGACGATTTAGTGTTAGGGTTTGAATCGAGCACATTTAGGGTTAGAGTTATGGTTAAAATTCAGTGCATTTAGGGTTAAGGTTAGGGTTAGGGTCAGGGTTAAAACCGAGAGCATTTAAGGATAGTGCTAGGGTTAGAGTTCGGTTTAGCGTTCGCTTTCGTAGAATCAAGGGTTAGGCTTCAGGTTAGGCTTCGGGTTAGGGTTAGGGTTAGAATCAGGCGCGTTTTTAGTGTTCTGGTTTTCGTCAGGGTATGGCTTAGAGTGCATTTAGGGGTAGGGGTAGGAGTAGGGTTGGGGTTAGGGTTAAGGTTTGTGTTGGTAGAGTCGAGGTTTAGGGTTCGGCTTAGGGTCAGGATTGCATTTTGAGTTAGAGTCGAGTGCATTTAGGGTTAGGGTTATTGTTGAGACTGACGATTTAGTGTTAGGCTTAGAATCAAGCACATGAGGGTTAGAGTTATGGTTAGAATCCACTGCATTTAAGCTTAGGGTTAGGGTTAGGGTTATTAGGGTCAGGATTAGAATCGAGAGCATTTAAGAATATTTGTAGGGTTAGAGTTAGGTTTAGGGTTAGGTTTCATAGAATTGAGGGTTAGGAATAGGGTTAGGGTTAGGGATAGAATCAAGCCCATTTTATTGTAAGGGCTTGGGTTAGGGTTAGGGTTAGAGTGCATATAGAGGTAGGGATAGGAGTAGGGTTAGGATTAGGGTTAGGGTTTTTGTTGGTAGAATCGAGGTTTAGGGTTCGGCTTAGGGTCAGGATTGCCTTTTGGGGTAGAGTCGAGTGCATTTAGGGTTAGGCTTAGTGTTGAGATTGACGATTTAGGGTTAGGGTTATAATCGAGCACATTAGGGTTAGAGTTATGTTTACAATCCACTGCATTTAGGGTTAGGATTAAGGGTAGGGTTAGGGTTATGTTCAGGGAGAGGGTTAGAATCGAGTGCATTTAAGGATAGTGTTAGGGGTAGAGTTCTGTATAGGGTTAGCTTTCGTAGAATCGAGGGTTAGGGTTAGGGTTAGGGTCAGGATTGCCTTTTGGGTTAGAATCGAATGCATTTAGGGTTAGGGTTAGTGTTGGGATTCACGATTTACAGTTAATGTTAGAATCAAGCACATTAGGGTTAAATTTATGGTTAGAATCCAGTGCATTTAGGGTTTGGATTAGGGTTAGGGTTAGGGTTATGTTTAGGGTGAGGGTTAGAATCGAGTGCATTTAAGGATCGTGTTAGGGTTAGAGTTAGGTATAGGGTTAGCTTTCATAGAATCGAGGGTCAGTGTTCGGTTTAGAGTTAGGTTAAGGATTAGGGTTTGAATCAAGTGCATTTTTAGTGTTAGGGTTGGGGTTAGGGTTAGGGTTTGAGTTCATTTAGGGGTAGGGGAGGAGTTGGGTTAGAATTAGGGTTAGTGTTTGTGTTGGTAGAATCGAGGTTTTGGGTTAGGCTTAGGGTTAGGAGAGCATTTTGGGTCATAATTCAGAGCATTTAGGCTTAAGGTTAGTGTTGAAATTGATGATTTAGTTTTAGCGTTAGAATCAAGCAGATTTAGGGATAGAGTTATGATTAGAATTCAGCGCATTTAGGGTTAAGGTTAGGGTTAGGGTTAGGGTTAGGGTCAGGGTTAGAATCGAGACCATTTAAGGATAGTGCTAGGGTTAGAGTTAGGTTAGCGTTAGCTTTCGTAGAATCGAGGGTTAGGCTTAGACTTAGGCTTAGGGTGAGGGTTAGGGTGAGAATCAAGCACAGTTTTAGTGTTAGCGTTAGGGTGAGGGTTAAGGTTAAAGTGCTTTTAGGGCTAGTGGTAGGGGTAGGGTTAGGAGTAGGGTTAAGGTTTGTGTTGGTAGAATCGAGGTTTAGCTATAGGCTTAGGGTCAGGATTGCATTTTGGATCAGAATCGAGCGTATTTAGGCTTTGGGTTAGTGTTCAAATTGACGATTTAGTGTTAGGGTTTGAATCGAGCACATTTAGGGTTAGTGTTATGGTTAAAATTCAGTGCATTTAGGGTTAGGGTTAGGGTTAGGGTTAGGGTCAGGGTTAAAACCGAGAGCATTTAAGGATAGTGCTAGGGTTAGAGTTAGGTTTAGCGTTAGCTTTCGTAGAATCGAGGGTTAGGCTTAGACTTAGGCTTAGGGTGAGGGTTAGGGTTAGAATGAAGCACAGTTTTAGTGTTAGCGTTAGGGTGAGGGTTAAGGTTAAAGTGATTTTAGGGCTCGTGGTAGGGGTAGGGTTAGGAGTAGGGTTAAGGTTTGTGTTGGTAGAATCGAGGTTTAGGTTTAGGCTTAGGGTCAGGATTGCATTTTGGATCAGAATCGAGCTTATTTAGGCTTTGGGTTAGTGTTCAAATTGACGATTTAGTGTTAGGGTTTGAATCGAGCACATTTAGGGTTAGAGTTCTGGTTAAAATTCAGTGCATTTAGGGTTAGGGTTAGGGTTAGGGTCAGGGTTAAAACCGAGAGCATTTAACGATAGTGCTAGGGTTAGAGTTCGGTTTAGCATTCGCTTTCGTAGAATCGAGGGTTAGGCTTCAGGTTAGGCTTAGGGTTAGGGTTAGGGTTAGGGTTAGAATCTGGCGCATTTTTAGTGTTCTGGTTTTCGGCAGGGTATGGCTTAGAGTGCATATAGGGGTAGGGGTAGGAGTAGGGTTGGGTTTAGGTTTAAGGTTTCTGTTGGTAGAGTCGAGGTTTAGGGGTTAGGCTTAGGGTCAGGAATGGCTTTTGGGTTAGAATCCAGTGCATTTAGGCTTACGGATTGTGTTGAAATTGACGATTTAGTGTTAGGGTTAGAATCGAGCACATTTAGGGTTAGAGTTTTGGTTAGAATTCGTTAGGGTTAGGGTTAGTTTTAGGGGTAGGGGTAGGGGTAGGGTTAGGATTAGGGTTAGGGTTTGTGTTGGTAGAATCGAAGCTTAGGGTTCGGCTTAGGGTCAGGATTGCCTTTTGGTTAGAATCGAGTGCATTTAGGGTTAGGGTTAGTGTTGAGATTGACGATTTAATGTTAGGCTTAGAATCAAGCACATGAGGGTTAGAGTTATGGTTAGAATCCACTGCATTTATGCTTAGGCTTAGGGTTAAGGTTATAAGGGTCAGGATGAGAATCGAGAGCATTTAAGAATAGTTGTAGGGTTAGAGTGAGGTTTAGGGTTAGGTTTCATAGAATTGAGGGTTAGGGATAAGGTTAGGGTTAGGGTTAGAATCAAGCCCATTTTTAGTGTAAGGGGTTGGCTTAGGGTTAGGGTTAGAGTGCATATAGAGGTAGGGATAGGAGTAGGGTTAGGATTAGGGTTAGGGTTTGTGTTGGTAGAATCGAGGTTTAGGGTTCGGCTTAGGGTCAGGATTGCCTTTTGGGGTAGAGTCGAGTGCATTTAGGGTTAGGCTTAGTGTTGAGATTGACGATTTAGGGTTAGGGTTATAATCGAGCACATTAGGGTTAGAGTTATGTTTACAATCCACTGCATTTAGGGTTAGGATTAAGGGTAGGGTTAGGGTTATGTTCAGGGAGAGGGTTAGAATCGAGTGCATTTAAGGATAGTGTTAGGGGTAGAGTTCTGTATAGGGTTAGCTTTCGTAGAATCGAGGGTTAGGGTTAGGGTTAGGGTCAGGATTGCCTTTTGGGTTAGAATCGAATGCATTTAGGGTTAGGGTTAGTGTTGGGATTCACGATTTACAGTTAATGTTAGAATCAAGCACATTAGGGTTAAATTTATGGTTAGAATCCAGTGCATTTAGGGTTTGGATTAGGGTTAGGGTTAGGGTTATGTTTAGGGTGAGGGTTAGAATCGAGTGCATTTAAGGATCGTGTTAGGGTTAGAGTTAGGTATAGGGTTAGCTTTCATAGAATCGAGGGTCAGTGTTCGGGTAAGGGTTAGGTTAAGGATTAGGGTTTGAATCAAGTGCATTTTTAGTGTTAGGGTTGGGGTTAGGGTTAGGGTTTGAGTTCATTTAGGGGTAGGGGAGGAGTTGGGTTAGGATTAGGGTTAGTGTTTGTGTTGGTAGAATCGAGGTTTTGGGTTAGGCTTAGGGTTAGGAGAGCATTTTGGGTCATAATTCAGAGCATTTAGGCTTAAGGTTAGTGTTGAAATTGATGAGTTAGTTTTAGCGTTAGAATCAAGCACATTTAGGGATAGAGTTATGATTAGAATTCAGCGCATTTAGGGTTAAGGTTAGGGTTAGGGTTAGGGTTAGGGTCAGGGTTAGAATCGAGACCATTTAAGGATAGTGCTAGGGTTAGAGTTAGGTTAGCGTTAGCTTTCGTAGAATCGAGGGTTAGGCTTAGACTTAGGCTTAGGGTGAGGGTTAGGGTGAGAATCAAGCACAGTTTTAGTGTTAGCGTTAGGGTGAGGGTTAAGGTTAAAGTGCTTTTAGGGCTAGTGGTAGGGGTAGGGTTAGGAGTAGGGTTAAGGTTTGTGTTGGTAGAATCGAGGTTTAGCTATAGGCTTAGGGTCAGGATTGCATTTTGGATCAGAATCGAGCGTATTTAGGCTTTGGGTTAGTGTTCAAATTGACGATTTAGTGTTAGGGTTTGAATCGAGCACATTTAGGGTTAGTGTTATGGTTAAATTCAGTGCATTTAGGGTTAGGGTTAGGGTTAGGGTTAGGGTCAGGGTTAAAACCGAGAGCATTTAAGGATAGTGCTAGGGTTAGAGTTAGGTTTAGCGTTAGCTTTCGTAGAATCGAGGGTTAGGCTTAGACTTAGGCTTAGGGTGAGGGTTAGGGTTAGAATGAAGCACAGTTTTAGTGTTAGCGTTAGGGTGAGGGTTAAGGTTAAAGTGATTTTAGGGCTCGTGGTAGGGGTAGGGTTAGGAGTAGGGTTAAGGTTTGTGTTGGTAGAATCGAGGTTTAGGTTTAGGCTTAGGGTCAGGATTGCATTTTGGATCAGAATCGAGCTTATTTAGGCTTTGGTTAGTGTTCAAATTGACGATTTAGTGTTAGGGTTTTGAATCGAGCACATTTAGGGTTAGAGTTCTGGTTAAAATTCAGTGCATTTAGGGTTAGGGGTTAGGGTTAGGGTCAGGGTTAAAACCGAGAGCATTTAACGATAGTGCTAGGGTTAGAGTTCGGTTTAGCATTCGCTTTCGTAGAATCGAGGGTTAGGCTTCAGGTTAGGCTTAGGGTTAGGGTTAGGGTTAGGGTTAGAATCTGGCGCATTTTTAGTGTTCTGGTTTTCGGCAGGGTATGGCTTAGAGTGCATATAGGGGTAGGGGTAGGAGTAGGGTTGGGTTTAGGTTTAAGGTTTCTGTTGGTAGAGTCGAGGTTTAGGGTTAGGCTTAGGGTCAGGAATGGCTTTTGGGTTAGAATCCAGTGCATTTAGGCTTACGGATTGTGTTGAAATTGACGATTTAGTGTTAGGGTTAGAATCGAGCACATTTAGGGTTAGAGTTTTGGTTAGAATTCGTTAGGGTTAGGGTTAGTTTTAGGGGTAGGGGTAGGGGTAGGGTTAGGATTAGGGTTAGGGTTTGTGTTGGTAGAATCGAAGCTTAGGGTTCGGCTTAGGGTCAGGATTGCCTTTTGGGTTAGAATCGAGTGCATTTAGGGTTAGGGTTAGTGTTGAGATTGACGATTTAATGTTAGGCTTAGAATCAAGCACATGAGGGTTAGAGTTATGGTTAGAATCCACTGCATTTATGCTTAGGCTTAAGGTTAAGGTTATAAGGGTCAGGATGAGAATCGAGAGCATTTAAGAATAGTTGTAGGGTTAGAGTGAGGTTTAGGGTTAGGTTTCATAGAATTGAGGGTTAGGGATAAGGTTAGGGTTAGGGTTAGAATCAAGACCATTTTTAGTGTAAGGGGTTGGGTTAGGGTTAGGGTTAGAGTGCATATAGAGGTAGGGATAGGAGTAGGGTTAGGATTAGGGTTAGGTTTTGTGTTGGTAGAATCGAGGTTTAGGGTTCGGCTTAGGGTCAGGATTGCCTTTTGGGTTAGAGTCGAGTGCATTTAGGGTTAGGCTTAGTGTTGAGATTGACGATTTAGTGTTAGGGTTATAATCGAGCACATTAGGGTTAGAGTTATGGTTAGAATCCACTGCGTTTAGGGTTAGGATTAAGGGTAGGGTTAGGGTTATGTTCAGGGAGAGGGTTAGAATCGAGTGCATTTAAGGATAGTGTTAGGGATAGAGTTCTGTATAGGGTTAGCTTTCGTAGAATCGAGGGTTCGGGTTAGGGTTAGGGTCAGGATTGCCTTTTGGGTTACAATCGAATGCATTTAGGGTTAGGGTTAGTGTTGGCATTGACGATTTACAGTTAATGTTAGAATCAAGCACATTAGGGTTAAATTTATGGTTAGAATCCAGTGCATTTAGGGTTTGGATTAGGGTTAGGGTTAGGGTTATGTTTAGGGTGAGGGTTAGAATC
Organism: Notamacropus eugenii; assembly: GCF_028372415.1. Taxonomy (NCBI): domain Eukaryota; kingdom Metazoa; phylum Chordata; class Mammalia; order Diprotodontia; family Macropodidae; genus Notamacropus; species Notamacropus eugenii. Next base: position 25,769 of record NW_027325106.1, read on the forward strand.
GAGTGCATTTAAGGATCGTGTTAGGGTTAGAGTTAGGTATAGGGTTAGCTTTCATAGAATCGAGGGTCAGTGTTCGGGTTAGAGTTAGGGTAAGGATTAGGGTTTGAATCAAGTGCATTTTTAGTGTTAGGGTTGGGGTTAGGGTTAGGGTTTGAGTTCATGTAGGGGTAGGGGAGGAGTTGGGGTTAGGATTAGGGTTAGTGTTTGTGTTGGTAGATTCCAGGTTTTGGATTAGGCTTAGGGTTAGGAGAGCATTTTGGGTCATAATTCAGAGCATTTAGGCTTAAGGTTAGTGTTGAAATTGATGATTTAGTTTTAGCGTTAGAATCAAGCAGATTTAGGGATAGAGTTATGATTAAAATTCAGCGCCTTTAGGGTTAAGGTTAGGGTTAGGGTTAGGGTTAGGGTCAGGGTTAGAATCGAGACCACTTAAGGATAGTGCTAGGGTTTGAATAAGGTTTAGCGTTAGCTTTCGTAGAATCGAGGGTTAGGCTTAGAGTTAGGCTTAGGGTGAGGGTTAGGGTTAGAATCAAGCACAGTTTTAGTGTTACCCTTAGGGTGAGGGCTTTTAGGGCTAGTGGTAGGGGTAGGGTTAGGATTACGGTTAAGGTTTGTGTTGGTAGAATCGAGGCTTAGCTATAGGCTTAGGGTCAGGATTGCATTTTGGATCAGAATCGAGCGTATTTAGGCTTTGGGTTAGTGTTCAAATTGAGGATTTAGTGTTAGGGTTTGAATCGAGCACATTTAGGGTTAGAGTTCTGGTTAAAATTCAGTGCATTTAGGGTTAGGGTTAGGGTTAGGGTTAGGGTCAGGGTTAAAACCGAGAGCATTTAAGGATAGTGCTAGAGTTAGAGTTCGGTTTAGCGTTCGCTTTCGTAGAATCAAGGGTTAGGCTTCAGGTTAGGCTTCGGGTTAGGGTTAGGGTTAGAATCAGGCGCATTTTTAGTGTTCTGGTTTTCGTCAGGGTATGGCTTAGAGTGCATTTAGGGGTAGGGGTAGGAGTAGGGTTGGGATTAGGGTTAAGGTTTGTGTTGGTAGAGTCGAGGTTTAGGGTTCGGCTTAGGGTCAGGATTGCATTTTGAGTTAGAGTCGAGTGCATTTAGGGTTAGGGTTAGTGTTGAGATTGACGATTTAGTGTTAGGCTTAGAATCAAGCACATGAGGGTTAGAGTTATGGTTAGAATCCACTGCATTTAAGCTTAGGGTTAGGGTTAGGGTTATTAGGGTCAGGATTAGAATCGAGAGCATTTAAGAATAGTTGTAGGCTTAAAGTTAGGTTTAGGGCTAGGTTTCATAGAATTGAGGGTTAGGAATAGGGTTAGGGTTAGGGATAGAATCAAGCCCATTTTATTGTAAGGGCTTGGGTTAGGGTTAGGGTTAGAGTGCATATAGAGGTAGGGATAGGAGTAGGGTTAGGATTAGGGTTAGGGTTTGTGTTGGTAGAATCGAGGTTTAGGGTTAGATTTAGAGTCAGGATTGCCTTTTTCGGTTAGAGTCGAGTGCATTTAGGGTTAGGCTTAGTGTTGAGATTGACGATTTAGGATTAGGGTTATAATCGAGCACATTAGGGTTAGAGTTATGTTTACAATCCACTGCATTTAGGGTTAGGATTAAGGGTAGGGTTAGGGTTATGTTCAGGGAGAGGGTTAGAATCGAGTGCATTTAAGGATAGTGTTAGGCGTAGAGTTCTGTATAGGGTTAGCTTTCGTAGAATCGAGGGTTACGGTTAGGGTTAGGGTCAGGATTGCCTTTTGGGTTAGAATCGAATGCATTTAGGGTTAGGGTTAATGTTGGGATTGACGATTTAGAGAGTTAATGTTAGAATCAAGCACATTAGGGTTAAATTTATGGTTAGAATCCAGTGCATTTAGGGTTTGGATTAGGGTTAGGGTTAGGGTTATGTTTAGGGTGAGGGTTAGAATCGAGTGCATTTAAGGATCGTGTTAGGGTTAGAGTTAGGTATAGGGTTAGCTTCCATAGAATCGAGGGTCAGTGTTCGGGTTAGAGTTAGGGTAAGGATTAGGGTTTGAATCAAGTGCATTTTTAGTGTTAGGGTTGGGGTTAGGGTTAGGGTTTGAGTTCATTTAGGGGTAGGGGAGGAGTTGGGTTAGGATTAGGGTTAGTGTTTGTGTTGGTAGATTCGAGGTTTTGGGTTAGGCTTAGGGTTAGGAGAGCATTTTGGGTCATAATTCAGAGCATTTAGGCTTAAGGTTAGTGTTGAAATTGATGATTTAGTTTTAGCGTTAGAATCAAGCACATTTTGGGATAGAGTTATGATTAGAATTCAGCGCCTTTAGGGTTAAGGTTAGGGTTAGGGTTAGGGTTAGGGTCAGGGTTAGAATCGAGACCATTTAAGGATAGTGCTAGGGTTAGAGTTAGGTTTAGCGTTAGCTTTCGTAGAATCGAGGGTTAGGCTTAGACTTAGGCTTAGGGTGAGGGTTAGGGTGAGAATCAAGCACAGTTTTAGTGTTAGCGTTAGGGTGAGGGTTAAGGTTAAAGTGCTTGTAGGGCTAGTGGTAGGGGTAGGGTTGGGAGTAGGGTTAAGGTTTGTGTTGGTAGAATCGAGGTTTAGCTATAGGCTTAGGGTCAGGATTGCATTTTGGATCAGAATCGAGCGTATTTAGGCTTTGGGTTAGTGTTCAAATTGACGATTTAGTGTTAGGGTTTGAATCGAGCACATTTAGGGTTAGAGTTCTGGTTAAAATTCAGTGCATTTAGGGTTAGGGTTAGGGTTAGGGTTAGGGTCAGGGTTAAAACCGAGAGCATTTAAGGATAGTGCTAGGGTTAGAGTTCGGTTTAGCGTTAGCTTTCGTAGAATCAAGGGTTAGGCTTAGACTTAGGCTTAGGGTGAGGGTTAGGGTTAGAATCAAGCACAGTTTTAGTGTTAGCGTTAGGGTGAGGGTTAAGGTTAAAGTGCTTTTAGGGCTAGTGGTAGGGGTAGGGTTAGGAGTAGGATTAAGGTTTGTGTTGGTAGAATCGAGGTTTAGGATTAGGCTTAGGGTCAGGATTGCATTATGGATCAGAATCGAGCATATTTAGGCTTTGGGTTAGTGTTGAAATTGACGATTTAGTGTTAGGGTTAGAATCGAGCACATTTAGGGTTAGAGTTTTGGTTAGAATTCGTTAGGGTTAGGGTTAGTGTTAGGGGTAGGGGTAGGGTTAGAGTGCATTTAGGGGTAGGGGTAGGGGTAGGGTTAGGATTAGGATTAGGGTTTGTGTTGGTAGAATCGAAGTTTAGGGTTCGGCTTAGGGTCAGGATTGCCTTTTGGGTTAGAATCGAGTGCATTTAGGGTTAGGGTTAGTGTTGAGATTGACGATTTAGTGTTAGGCTTAGAATCAAGCACATGAGCGTTAGAGTTATGTTTAGAATCCACTGCATTTATGCTTAGGCTTAGGGTTAGGGTTATTAGGGTCAGGATGAAAATCGAGAGCATTTGAGAATAGTTGTAGGGTTAGAGTTAGGTTTAGGGTTAGGTTTCATAGAATTCACAGTTAGGGATAGGGTTAGGGTTAGGGTTAGAATCAAGCCCATTTTTAGTGTAAGGGGTTGGGTTAGGGTTAGGGTTAGTGTTTGTGTTGGTAGATTCGAGGTTTTGGGTTAGGCTTAGGGTTAGGAGAGCATTTTGGGTCATAATTCAGAGCATTTAGGCTTAAGGTTAGTGTTGAAATTGATGATTTAGTTTTAGCGTTAGAATCAAGCACATTTAGGGATAGAGTTATGATTAGAATTCAGCGCCTTTAGGGTTAAGGTTAGGGTTAGGGTTAGGGTTAGGGACAGGGTTAGAATCGAGACCATTTAAGGATAGTGCTAGGGTTAGAGTTAGGTTTAGCGTTAGCTTTCGTAGAATCGAGGGTTAGGCTTAGACTTAGGCTTAGGGTGAGGGTTAGGGTTAGAATCAAGCACAGTTTTAGTGTTAGCGTTAGGGTGAGGGCTTTTAGGGCTAGTGGTAGGGGTAGGGTTAGGATTACGGTTAAGGTTTGTGTTGGTAGAATCGAGGCTTAGGTTTAGGCTTAGGGTCAGGATTGCATTTTGGATCAGAATCGAGCGTATTTAGCCTTTGGGTTAGTGTTCAAATTGAGGATTTAGTGTTAGGGTTTGAATCGAGCACATTTAGGGTTAGAGTTATGGTTAAAATTCAGTGCATTTTGGATTAGGGTTAGGGTTATGGTTTGGGTCAGGGTTAAAACCGAGAGCATTTAAGGATAGTGCTAGGGTTAGAGTTCGGTTTAGCGTTCGCTTTCGTAGAATCGAGGGTTGGGCTTCAGGTTATGCTTAGGGTTAGGGTTAGGGTTAGAATCAGGCGCATTTTGAGTGTTCTGGTTTTCGTCAGGGTATGGCTTAGAGTGCATTTAGGGGTAGGGGTAGGAGTAGGGTTGGGATTAGGGTTAAGGTTTGTGTTGGTAGAATCGAGGTTTAGGATTAGGCTTAGGGTCAGGAATGGCTTTTGGGTTAGAATCCAGTGCATTTAGGCTTAGGGATAGTGTTGAAATTGACGATTTAGTGTTAGGGTTAGAATCGAGCACATTTAGGGTTAGAGTTTTGGTTAGAATTCGTTAGGGTTAGGTTAGTGTTAGGGGTAGGGGTAGGGTTAGAGTGCATTTAGGGGTAGGGGTAGGGGTAGGGTTAGGATTATGGTTAGGGTTTGTGTTGGTAGAATCGAAGTTTAGGGTTCGGCTTAGGGTCAGGATTGCCTTTTGGGTTAGAATCGAGTGCATTTAGGGTTAGGGTTAGTGTTGAGATTGACGATTTAGTGTTAGGCTTAGAATCAAGCACATGAGCGTTAGAGTTATGTTTAGAATCCACTGCATTTATGCTTAGGCTTAGGGTTAGGGTTATTAGGGTCAGGATGAAAATCGAGAGCATTTAAGAACAGTTGTAGGGTTAGAGTTAGGTTTAGGGTTAGGTTTCATAGAATTGAGGGTTAGGGATAGGGTTAGGGTTAGGGTTAGAATCAAGCCCATTTTTAGTGTAAGGGGTTGGGTTAGGGTTAGGGTTAGAGTGCATATAGAGGTAGGGATAGGAGTAGGGTTAGGATTAGGGTTAGGGTTTGTGTTGGTAGAATCGAAGTTTAGGGTTCGGCTTAGGGTCAGGATTGCCTTTTGGGTTAGAGTCGAGTGCATTTAGGGTTAGGCTTAGTGTTGAGATTGACGATTTAGTGTTAGGGTTATAATCGAGCACATTAGGGTTAGAGTTATGGTAACAATCCACTGCATTTAGGGTTAGGTTTAATGGTAGGGTCAGGGTTTTGTTCAGGGAGAGGGTTAGAATCGAGTGCATTTAAGGATAGTGTTAGGGGTAGAGTTATGTATAGGGTTAGCTTTCGTAAAATCGAGGGTTAGGGTTAGGGTTAGGGTCAGGATTGCCTTTTGGGTTAGAGTCGAGTGCATTTAGGGTTAGGGTTAGTGTTGGGATTCACGATTTACAGTTAATGTTAGAATCAAGCACATTAGGGTTAAATTTATGGTTAGAATCCAGTGCATTTAGGGTTTGGATTAGGGTTAGGGTTAGGGTTATGTTTAGGGTGAGGGTTAGAATCGAGTGCATTTAAGGATCGTGTTAGGGTTAGAGTTAGGTATAGGGTTAGCTTTCATAGAATCGAGGGTCAGTATTCGGGTTAGAGTTAGGGTAAGGATTAGGGTTTGAATCAAGTGCATTTTTAGTGTTAGGGTTGGGGTTAGGGTTAGGGTTTGAGTTCATTTAGGGGTAGGGGAGGAGTTGGGTTAGGATTAGGGTTAGTGTTTGTGTTGGTAGAATCGAGGTTTTGGGTTAGGCTTAGGGTTAGGAGAGCATTTTGGGTCATAATTCAGAGCATTTAGGCTTAAGGTTAGTGTTGAAATTGATGATTTAGTTGTAGCGTTAGAATCAAGCACATTTAGGGATAGAGTTATGATTAGAATTCAGCGCCTTTAGGGTTAAGGTTAGGGTTAGGGTTAGGGTTAGGGTCAGGGTTAGAATCGGGACCATTTAAGGATAGTGCTAGGGTTAGAATAATGTTTAGCGTTAGCTTTCGTAGAATCGAGGGTTAGGCTTAGAGTTAGGCTTAGGGTGAGGGTTAGGGTTAGGATGAAGCACAGTTTTAGTGTTAGCGTTAGGGTGAGGGTTAAGGTTAAAGTGATTTTAGGGCTAGTGGTAGGGGTAGGGTTAGGAGTAGGGTTAAGGTTTGTGTTGGTAGAATCGAGGTTTAGCTATAGGCTTAGGGTCAGGATTGCATTTTGGACAGAATCGAGCTTATTTAGGCTTTGTGTTAGTGTTCAAATTGACGATTTAGTGTTAGGGTTTGAATCGAGCACATTTAGGGTTAGAGTTCTGGTTAAAATTCAGTGCATTTAGGGTTAGGGTTAGGGTTAGGGTTAGGGTCAGGGTTAAAACCGAGAGCATTTAAGGATAGTGCTAGGGTTAGAGTTCGGTTTAGCGTTCGCTTACGTAGAATCGAGGGTTAGGCTTCAGGTTATTCTTAGGGTTAGGATTAGGGTTAGGGTTAGAATCAGGCGCATTTTTAGTGTTCTGGTTTTCGTCAGGGTATGGCTTAGAGTGTATATAGGGGTAGGGGTAGGAGTAGGGTTGGGTTTAGGTTTAAGGTTTCTGTTGGTAGAGTCGAGGTTTAGGGTTAGGCTTAAGGTCAGGAATGGCTTTTGGGTTAGAATCCAGTGCATTTAGGCTTACGGATTGTGTTGAAATTGACGATTTAGTGTTAGGGTTAGAATCCAGCACATTTAGGGTTAGAGTTTTGGTTAGAATTCGTTACGGTTAGGGTTAGTTTTATGGGTAGGTGTAGGGGTAGGGTTAGGATTAGGGTTAGGGTTTGTGTTGGTAGAATCGAAGCTTAGGGTTCGGCTTAGGGTCAGGATTGCCTTTTGGGTTAGAATCGAGTGCATTTAGGGTTAGGGTTAGTGTTGAGATTGACGATTTAATGTTAGGCTTAGAATCAAGCACATTAGGGTTAGAGTTATGGTTAGAATCCACTGCATTTAGGGTTAGGATTAAGGGTAGGGTTAGGGTTATGTTCAGGGAGAGGGTTAGAATCGAGTGCATTTAAGGATAGTGTTAGGGATAGAGTTCTGTATAGGGTTAGCTTTCGTAGAATCGAGGGTTAGGGTTAGGGTTAGGGTCAGGATTGCCTTTTGGCTTAGAATCGAATGCATTTAGGGTTAGGGTTAGTGTTGGGATTCACGATTTACAGTTAATGTTAGAATCAAGCACATTAGGGTTAAATTTATGGTTAGAATCCAGTGCATTTAGGGTTTGGATTAGGGTTAGGGTTAGGGTTATGTTTAGGGTGAGGGTTAGAATCGAGTGCATTTAAGGATCGTGTTAGGGTTAGAGTTAGGTATAGGGTTAGCTTTCATAGAATCGAAGGTCAGTGTTCGGGTTAGAGTTAGGGTAAGGATTAGGGTTTGAATCAAGTGCATTTTTAGTGTTAGGGTTGGGGTTAGGGTTAGGGTTTGAGTTCATGTAGGGGTAGGGGAGGAGTTGGGTTAGGATTAGGGTTAGTGTTTGTGTTGGTAGATTCGAGGTTTTGGGTTAGGCTTAGGGTTAGGAGAGCATTTTGGGTCATAATTCAGAGCATTTAGGCTTAAGGTTAGTGTTGAAATTGATGATTTAGTTTTAGCGTTAGAATCAAGCAGATTTAGGGATAGAGTTATGATTAAAATTCAGCGCCTTTAGGGTTAAGGTTAGGGTTAGGGTTAGGGTTAGGGTCAGGGTTAGAATCGGGACCATTTAAGGATAGTGCTAGGGTTAGAATAAGGTTTAGCGTTAGCTTTCGTAGAATCGAGGGTTAGGCTTAGACTTAGGCTTAGGGTTAGGGTTAGGGTGAGAATCAAGCACAGTTTTAGTGTTAGCGTTAGGGTGAGGGTTAAGGTTAAAGTGCTTTTAGGGCTAGTGGTAGGGGTAGGGTTAGGAGTAGGGTTAAGGTTTGTGTTGGTAGAATCGAGGTTTAGCTATAGGCTTAGGGTCAGGATTGCATTTTGGATCAGAATCGAGCGTATTTAGGCTTTGGGTTAGTGTTCAAATTGACGATTTAGTGTTAGGGTTTGAATCGAGCACATTTAGGGTTAGAGTTATGGTTAAAATTCAGTGCATTTAGGGTTAGGGTTAGGGTTAGGGTCAGGGTTAAAACCGAGAGCATTTAAGGATAGTGCTAGGGTTAGAGTTCGGTTTAGCGTTCGCTTTCGTAGAATCAAGGGTTAGGCTTCAGGTTAGGCTTCGGGTTAGGGTTAGGGTTAGAATCAGGCGCGTTTTTAGTGTTCTGGTTTTCGTCAGGGTATGGCTTAGAGTGCATTTAGGGGTAGGGGTAGGAGTAGGGTTGGGATTAGGGTTAAGGTTTGTGTTGGTAGAGTCGAGGTTTAGGGTTCGGCTTAGGGTCAGGATTGCATTTTGAGTTAGAGTCGAGTGCATTTAGGGTTAGGGTTAGTGTTGAGACTGACGATTTAGTGTTAGGCTTAGAATCAAGCACATGAGGGTTAGAGTTATGGTTAGAATCCACTGCATTTAAGCTTAGGGTTAGGGTTAGGGTTATTAGGGTCAGGATTAGAATCGAGAGCATTTAAGAATATTTGTAGGGTTAGAGTTAGGTTTAGGGTTAGGTTTCATAGAATTGAGGGTTAGGAATAGGGTTAGGGTTAGGGATAGAATACAAGCCCATTTTATTGTAAGGGGTTGGGTTAGGGTTAGGGTTAGAGTGCATATAGAGGTAGGGATAGGAGTAGGGTTAGGATTAGGGTTAGGGTTTGTGTTGGTAGAATCGAGGTTTAGGGTTAGATTTAGAGTCAGGATTGCCTTTTTCGGTTAGAGTCGAGTGCATTTAGGGTTAGGCTTAGTGTTGAGATTGACGATTTAGGGTTAGGGTTATAATCGAGCACATTAGGGTTAGAGTTATGTTTACAATCCACTGCATTTAGGGTTAGGATTAAGGGTAGGGTTAGGGTTATGTTCAGGGAGAGGGTTAGAATCGAGTGCATTTAAGGATAGTGTTAGGGGTAGAGTTCTGTATAGGGTTAGCTTTCGTAGAATCGAGGGTTAGGGTTAGGGTTAGGGTCAGGATTGCCTTTTGGGTTAGAATCGAATGCATTTAGGGTTAGGGTTAGTGTTGGGATTCACGATTTACAGTTAATGTTAGAATCAAGCACATTAGGGTTAAATTTATGGTTAGAATCCAGTGCATTTAGGGTTTGGATTAGGGTTAGGGTTAGGGTTGTGTGTAGGGTGAGGGTTAGAATCGAGTGCATTTAAGGATCGTGTTAGGGTTAGAGTTAGGTATAGGGTTAGCTTTCATAGAATCGAGGGTCAGTGTTCGGGTTAGAGTTAGGTTAAGGATTAGGGTTTGAATCAAGTGCATTTTTAGTGTTAGGGTTGGGGTTAGGGTTAGGGTTTGAGTTCATTTAGGGGTAGGGGAGGAGTTGGGTTAGGATTAGGGTTAGTGTTTGTGTTGGTAGAATCGAGGTTTTGGGTTAGGCTTAGGGTTAGGAGAGCATTTTGGGTCATAATTCAGAGCATTTAGGCTTAAGGTTAGTGTTGAAATTGATGATTTAGTTTTAGCGTTAGAATCAAGCACATTTAGGGATAGAGTTATGATTAGAATTCAGCGCATTTAGGGTTAAGGTTAGGGTTAGGGTTAGGGTTAGGGTCAGGGTTAGAATCGAGACCATTTAAGGATAGTGCTAGGGTTAGAGTTAGGTTAGCGTTAGCTTTCGTAGAATCGAGGGTTAGGCTTAGAATTAGGCTTAGGGTGAGGGTTAGGGTGAGAATCAAGCACAGTTTTAGTGTTAGCGTTAGGGTGAGGGTTAAGGTTAAAGTGCTTTTAGGGCTAGTGGTAGGGGTAGGATTAGGAGTAGGGTTAAGGTTTGTGTTGGTAGAATCGAGGTTTAGCTATAGGCTTAGGGTCAGGATTGCATTTTGGATCAGAATCGAGCGTATTTAGGCTTTGGGTTAGTGTTCAAATTGACGATTTAGTGTTAGGGTTTGAATCGAGCACATTTAGGGTTAGTGTTATGGTTAAAATTCAGTGCATTTCGGGTTAGGGTTAGGGTTAGGGTTAGGGTCAGGGTTAAAACCGAGAGCATTTAAGGATAGTGCTAGGGTTAGAGTTAGGTTTAGCGTTAGCTTTCGTAGAATCGAGGGTTAGGCTTAGACTTAGGCTTAGGGTGAGGGTTAGGGTTAGAATGAAGCACAGTTTTAGTGTTAGCGTTAGGGTGAGGGTTAAGGTTAAAGTGATTTTAGGGCTCGTGGTAGGGGTAGGGTTAGGAGTAGGGTTAAGGTTTGTGTTGGTAGAATCGAGGTTTAGGTTTAGGCTTAGGGTCAGGATTGCATTTTGGATCAGAATCGAGCTTATTTAGGCTTTGGGTTAGTGTTCAAATTGACGATTTAGTGTTAGGGTTTGAATCGAGCACATTTAGGGTTAGAGTTCTGGTTAAAATTCAGTGCATTTAGGGTTAGGGTTAGGGTTAGGGTCAGGGTTAAAACCGAGAGCATTTAACGATAGTGCTAGGGTTAGAGTTCGGTTTAGCATTCGCTTTCGTAGAATCGAGGGTTAGGCTTCAGGTTAGGCTTAGGGTTAGGGTTAGGGTTAGGGTTAGAATCTGGCGCATTTTTAGTGTTCTGGTTTTCGGCAGGGTATGGCTTAGAGTGCATATAGGGGAAGGGGTAGGAGTAGGGTTGGGTTTAGGTTTAAGGTTTCTGTTGGTAGAGTCGAGGTTTAGGGTTAGGCTTAGGGTCAGGAATGGCTTTTGGGTTAGAATCCAGTGCATTTAGGCTTACGGATTGTGTTGAAATTGACGATTTAGTGTTAGGGTTAGAATCGAGCACATTTAGGGTTAGAGTTTTGGTTAGAATTCGTTAGGGTTAGGGTTAGTTTTAGGGGTAGGGGTAGGGGTAGGGTTAGGATTAGGGTTAGAGTTTGTGTTGGTAGAATCGAAGCTTAGGGTTCGGCTTAGGGTCAGGATTGCCTTTTGGGTTAGAATCGAGTGCATTTAGGGTTAGGGTTAGTGTTGAGATTGACGATTTAATGTTAGGCTTAGAATCAAGCACATGAGGGTTAGAGTTATGGTTAGAATCCAGTGCATTTAGGGTTTGGATTAGGGTTAGGGTTAGGGTTATGTTTAGGGTGAGGGTTAGAATCGAGTGCATTTAAGGATCGTGTTAGGGTTAGAGTTAGGTATAGGGTTAGCTTTCATAGAATCGAGGGTCAGTGTTCGGGTTAGAGTTAGGGTAAGGATTAGGGTTTGAATCAAGTGCATTTTTAGTGTTAGGGTTGGGGTTAGGGTTAGGGTTTGAGTTCATGTAGGGGTAGGGGAGGAGTTGGGTTAGGATTAGGGTTAGTGTTTGTGTTGGTAGATTCGAGGTTTTGGGTTAGGCTTAGGGTTAGGAGAGCATTTTGGGTCATAATTCAGAGCATTTAGGCTTAAGGTTAGTGTTGAAATTGATGATTTAGTTTTAGCGTTAGAATCAAGCAGATTTAGGGATAGAGTTATGATTAAAATTCAGCGCCTTTAGGGTTAAGGTTAGGGTTAGGGTTAGGGTTAGGGTCAGCGTTAGAATCGAGACCACTTAAGGATAGTGCTAGGGTTTGAATAAGGTTTAGCGTTAGCTTTCGTAGAATCGAGGGTTAGGCTTAGAGTTAGGCTTAGGGTGAGGGTTAGGGTTAGAATCAAGCACAGTTTTAGTGTTAGCCTTAGGGTGAGGGCTTTTAGGGCTAGTGGTAGGGGTAGGGTTAGGATTACGGTTAAGGTTTGTGTTGGTAGAATCGAGGCTTAGCTATGGGCTTAGGGTCAGGATTGCATTTTGGATCAGAATCGAGCGTATTTAGCCTTTGGGTTAGTGTTCAAATTGAAAATTTAGTGTTAGGGTTTGAATCGAGCACATTTAGGGTTAGAGTTATGGTTAAAATTCAGTGCATTTAGGGTTAGGGTTAGGGTTATGGTTTGGGTCAGGGTTAAAACCGAGAGCATTTAAGGATAGTGCTAGGGTTAGAGTTCGGTTTAGCGTTCGCTTTCGTAGAATCGAGGGTTAGGCTTCAGGTTAGGCTTAGGGTTAGGGTTAGGGTTAGAATCAGGCGCATTTTGAGTGTTCTGGTTTTCGTCAGGGTATGGCTTAGAGTGCATTTAGGGGTAGGGGTAGGAGTAGGGTTGGGATTAGGGTTAAGGTTTGTGTTGGTAGAATCGAGGTTTAGGATTAGGCTTAGGGTCAGGAATGGCTTTTGGGTTAGAATCCAGTGCATTTAGGCTTAGGGATAGTGTTGAAATTGACGATTTAGTGTTAGGGTTAGAATCGAGCACATTTAGGGTTAGAGTTTTGGTTAGAATTCGTTAGGGTTAGGGTTAGTGTTAGGGGTAGGGGTAGGGTTAGAGTGCATTTAGGGGTAGGGGTAGGGGTAGGGTTAGGATTAGGGTTAGGGTTTGTGTTGGTAGAATCGAAGTTTAGGGTTCGGCTTAGGGTCAGGATTGCCTTTTGGGTTAGAATCGAGTGCATTTAGGGTTAGGGTTAGTGTTGAGATTGACGATTTAGTGTTAGGCTTAGAATCAAGCACATGAGCGTTAGAGTTATGTTTAGAATCCACTGCATTTATGCTTAGGCTTAGGGTTAGGGTTATTAGGGTCAGGATGAGCATCGAGAGCATTTAAGAATAGTTGTAGGGTTAGAGTTAGGTTTAGGGTTAGGTTTCATAGAATTGAGGGTTAGGGATAGGGTTAGGGTTAGGGTTAGAATCAAGCCCATTTTTAGTGTAAGGGGTTTTGTTAGGGTTAGGGTTAGAGTGCATATAGAGGTAGGGATAGGAGTAGGGTTAGGATTAGGGTTAGGGTTTGTGTTGGTAGAATCGAAGTTTAGGGTTCGGCTTAGGGTCAGGATTGCCTTTTGGGTTAGAGTTGAGTGCATTTAGGGTCAGGCTTAGTGTTGAGATTGACGATTTAGTGTTAGGGTTATAATCGAGCACATTAGGGTTAGAGTTATGGTTACAATCCACTGCATTTTGGGTTAGGTTTAATGGTAGGGTCAGGGTTTTGTTAAGGGAGAGGGTTAGAATCGAGTGCATTTAAGGATAGTGTTAGGGGTAGAGTTATGTATAGGGTTAGCTTTCGTAAAATCGAGGGTTAGGGTTAGGGTTAGGGTCAGGTTTGCCTTTTGGGTTAGAGTCGAGTGCATTTAGGGTTAGGCTTAGTGTTGAGATTGACGATTTAGTGTTAGGGTTATAATCGAGCACATTAGGGTTAGAGTTATGGTTAGAATCCACTGCATTTAGGGTTAGGATTAAGGGTAGGGTTAGGGTTATGTTCAGGGAGAGGGTTAGAATCGAGTGCATTTAAGGATAGTGTTAGGGGTAGAGTTCTGTATAGGGTTAGCTTTCGTAGAATCGAGGGTTAGGGTTAGGGTTAGGGTCAGGATTGCCTTTTGGGTTAGAATCGAATGCATTTAGGGTTAGGGTTAGTGTTGGGATTGACGATTTAGAGTTAATGTTAGAATCAAGCACATTAGGGTTAAATTTATGGTTAGAATCCAGTGCATTTAGGGTTTGGATTAGGGTTAGGGTTAGGGTTATGTTTAGGGTGAGGGTTAGAATCGAGTGCATTTAAGGATCGTGTTAGGGTTAGAGTTAGGTATAGGGTTAGCTTTCATAGAATCGAGGGTCAGTGTTCGGGTTAGAGTTAGGGTAAGGATTAGGGTTTGAATCAAGTGCATTTTTAGTGTTAGGGTTGGGGTTAGGGTTAGGGTTTGAGTTCATGTAGGGGTAGGGGAGGAGTTGGGTTAGGATTAGGGTTAGTGTTTGTGTTGGTAGATTCGAGGTTTTGGGTTAGGCTTAGGGTTAGGAGAGCATTTTGGGTCATAATTCAGAGCATTTAGGCTTAAGGTTAGTGTTGAAATTGATGATTTAGTTTTAGCGTTAGAATCAAGCAGATTTAGGGATAGAGTTATGATTAAAATTCAGCGCCTTTAGGGTTAAGGTTAGGGTTAGGGTTAGGGTTAGGGTCAGGGTTAGAATCGAGACCATTTAAGGATAGTGCTATGGTTAGAGTTAGGTTTAGCGTTAGCTTTCGTAGAATCGAGGGTTAGGCTTAGAGTTAGGCTTAGGGTGAGTGTTAGGGTTAGAATCAAGCACAGTTTTAGTGTTAGCGTTAGGGTGAGGGCTTTTAGGGCTAGTGGTAGGGGTAGGGTTAGGAGTAGGGTTAAGGTTTGTGTTGGTAGAATCGAGGCTTAGGTTTAGGCTTAGGGTCAGGATTGCATTTTGGATCAGAATCGAGCGTATTTAGCCTTTGGGTTAGTGTTCAAATTGAGGATTTAGTGTTAGGGTTTGAATCGAGCACATTTAGGGTTAGAGTTATGGTTAAAATTCAGTGCATTTAGGGTTAGGGTTAGGGTTATGGTTTGGGTCAGGGTTAAAACCGAGAGCATTTAAGGATAGTGCTAGGGTTAGAGTTCGGTTTAGCGTTCGCTTTCGTAGAATCGAGGGTTAGGCTTCAGGTTAGGCTTAGGGTTAGGGTTAGGGTTAGAATCAGGCGCATTTTGATTGTTCTGGTTTTCGTCAGGGTATGGCTTAGAGTGCATTTAGGGGTAGGGGTAGGAGTAGGGTTGGGATTAGGATTAAGGTTTGTGTTGGTAGAATCGAGGTTTAGGATTAGGCTTAGGGTCAGGAATGGCTTTTGGGTTAGAATCCAGTGCATTTAGGCTTAGGGATAGTGTTGAAATTGACGATTTAGTGTTAGGGTTAGAATCGAGCACATTTAGGGTTAGAGTTTGGGTTAGAATTCGTTAGGGTTAGGGTTAGTGTTAGGGGTAGGGGTAGGGTTAGAGTGCATTTAGGGGTAGGGGTAGGGGTAGGGTTAGGATTAGGGTTAGGGTTTGTGTTGGTAGAATCGAAGTTTAGGGTTCGGCTTAGGGCAGGATTGCCTTTTGGGTTAGAATCGAGTGCATTTAGGGTTAGGGTTAGTGTTGAGATTGACGATTTAGTGTTAGGCTTAGAATCAAGCACATGAGCGTTAGAGTTATGTTTAGAATCCACTGCATTTATGCTTAGGCTTAGGGTTAGGGTTATTAGGGTCAGGATGAAAATCGAGAGCATTTGAGAATAGTTGTAGGGTTAGAGTTAGGTTTAGGGTTAGGTTTCATAGAATTGAGAGTTAGGGATAGGGTTAGGGTTAGGGTTAGAATCAAGCCCATTTTTAGTGTAAGGGGTTGGGTTAGGGTTAGGGTTAGAGTGCATATAGAGGTAGGGATAGGAGTAGGGTTAGGATTAGGGTTAGGGTTTGTGTTGGTAGAATCGAAGTTTAGGGTTCGGCTTAGGGACAGGATTGCCTTTTGGGTTAGAGTCGAGTGCATTTAGGGTTAGGCTTAGTGTTGAGATTGACGATTTAGTGTTAGGGTTATAATCGAGCACATTAGGGTTAGAGTTATGGTTAGAATCCACTGCATTTAGGGTTAGAATTAAGGGTAGGGTTAGGGTTATGTTCAGGGAGAGGGTTAGAATCGAGTGCATTTAAGGATAGTGTTAGGGGTAGAGTTCTGTATAGGGTTAATTTTCGTAGAATCGAGGGTTAGGGTTAGGGTTAGGGTCAGGATTGCCTTTTGGGTTAGAATCGAATGCATTTAGGGTTAGGGTTAGTGTTGGGATTGACGATTTAGAGTTAATGTTCGAATCAAGCACATTAGGGTTAAATTTATGGTTAGAATCCAGTGCATTTAGGGTTTGGCTTAGGGTTAGGGTTAGGGTTATGTTTAGGGTGAGCGTTAGAATCGAGTGCATTTAAGGATCGTGTTAGGGTTAGAGTTAGGTATAGGGTTAGCTTTCATAGAATCGAGGATCAGTGTTCGGGTTAGAGTTAGGGTAAGCATTAGGGTTTGGATCAAGTGCATTTTTAGTGTTAGGGTTGGGGTTAGGGTTAGGGTTTGAGTTCATTTAGGGGTAGGGGAGGAGTTGGGTTAGGATTAGGGTTAGTGTTTGTGTTGGTAGATTCGAGGTTTTGGGTTAGGCTTAGGGTTAGGAGAGCATTTTGGGTCATAATTCAGAGCATTTAGGCTTAAGGTTAGTGTTGAAATTGATGATTTAGTTTTAGCGTTAGAATCAAGCACATTTAGGGATAGAGTTATGATTAGAATTCAGCGCATTTAGGGTTAAGGTTAGGGTTAGGGTTAGGGTTAGGGTCAGGGTTAGAATCGAGACCATTTAAGGATAGTGCTAGGGTTAGAGTTAGGTTAGCGTTAGCTTTCGTAGAATCGAGGGTTAGGCTTAGACTTAGGCTTAGGGTGAGGGTTAGGGTTAGAATCAAGCACAGTTTTAGTGTTAGCGTTAGGGTGAGGGTTAAGGTTAAAGTGCTTGTAGGGCTAGTGGTAGGGGTAGGGTTAGGATTACGGTTAAGGTTTGTGTTGGAAGAATCGAGGTTTAGGTTTAGGCTTAGGGTCAGGATTGCATTTTGGATCAGAATCGAGCTTATTTAGGCTTTGGGTTAGTGCTCAAATTGACGATTTAGTGTTAGGGTTTGAATCGAGCACATTTAGGGTTAGAGTTCTGGTTAAAATTCAGTGCATTTAGGGTTAGGGTTAGGGTTAGGGTTAGGGTCAGGGTTAAAACCGAGAGCATTTAAGGATTGTGCTAGGGTTAGAGTTCGGTTTAGCGTTCGCTTACGTAGAATCGAGGGTTAGGCTTCAGGTTATTCTTAGGGTTAGGGATTAGGGTTAGGGTTAGAATCAGGCGCATTTTTAGTGTTCTGGTTTTCGTCAGGGTATGGCTTAGAGTGCATATAGGGGTAGGGGTAGGAGTAGGGTGGGTTTAGGTTTAAGGTTTCTGTTGGTAGAGTCGAGGTTTAGGGTTAGGCTTAAGGTCAGGAATGGCTTTTGGGTTAGAATCCAGTGCATTTAGGCTTACGGATTGTGTTGAAATTGACGATTTAGTGTTAGGGTTAGAATCGAGCACATTTAGGGTTAGAGTTTTGGTTAGAGTTCGTTAGGGTTAGGGTTAGTTTTAGGGGTAGGTGTAGGGGTAGGGTTAGAATTAGGGTTAGGGTTTGTGTTGGTACAATCGAAGCTTAGGGTTCGGCTTAGGGTCAGGATTGCCTTTTGGGTTAGAATCGAGTGCATTTAGGGTTAGGGTTAGTGTTGAGATTGACGATTTAATGTTAGGCTTAGAATCAAGCACATGAGCGTTAGAGTTATGGTTAGAATCCACTGCATTTATGCTTAGGCTTAGGGTTAAGGTTATAAGGGTCAGGATGAGAATCGAGAGCATTTAAGAATAGTTGTAGGGTTAGAGTGAGGTTTAGGGTTAGGTTTCATAGAATTGAGGGTTAGGGATAAGGTTAGGGTTAGGGTTAGAATCAAGCCCATTTTTAGTGTAAGGGGTTGGGTTAGGGTTAGGGTTAGAGTGCATATAGAGGTAGGGATAGGAGTAGGGTTAGGATTAGGGTTAGGGTTTGTGTTGGTAGAATCGAGGTTTAGGGTTCGGCTTAGGGTCAGGTTTGCCTTTTGGGTTAGAGTCGAGTGCATTTAGGGTTAGGCTTAGTGTTGAGATTGACGATTTAGTGTTAGGGTTATAATCGAGCACAATAGGGTTAGAGTCATGGTTAGAATCCACTGCGTTTAGGGTTAGGATTAAGGGGTAGGGGTTAGGGTTATGTTCAGGGAGAGGGTTAGAATCGAGTGCATTTAAGGATAGTGTTAGGGATAGAGTTCTGTATAGGGTTAGCTTTCGTAGAATCGAGGGGTTAGGGTTAGGGTTAGGGTCAGGATTTACCTTTTGGCTTAGAATCGAATGCATTTAGGGTTAGGGTTAGTGTTGGGATTCACGATTTACAGTTAATGTTAGAATCAAGCACATTAGGGTTAAATTTATGGTTAGAATCCAGTGCATTTTAGGGTTTGGATTAGGGTTAGGGTTAGGGTTATGTTTAGGGTGAGGGTTAGAATCGAGTGCATTTAAGGATCGTGTTAGGGTTAGAGTTAGGTATAGGGTTAGCTTTCATAGAATCGAGGGTCAGTGTTCGGGTTAGAGTTAGGGTAAGGATTAGGGTTTGAATCAAGTGCATTTTTAGTGTTAGGGTTGGGGTTAGGGTTAGGGTTTGAGTTCATGTAGGGGTAGGGGAGGAGTTGGGTTAGGATTAGGGTTAGTGTTTTTGTTGGTAGATTCGAGGTTTTGGGTTAGGCTTAGGGTTAGGAGAGCATTTTGGGTCATAATTCAGAGCATTTAGGCTTAAGGTTAGTGTTGAAATTGATGATTTAGTTTTAGCGTTAGAATCAAGCAGATTTAGGGATAGAGTTATGATTAAAATTCAGCGCCTTTAGGGTTAAGGTTAGGGTTAGGGTTAGGGGTAGGGTCAGGGTTAGAATCGATACCATTTAAGGATAGTGCTAGGGTTAGAATAAGGTTTAGCGTTAGCTTTCGTAGAATCGAGGGTTAGGCTTAGAGTTAGGCTTAGGGTGAGGGTTAGGGTGAGAATCAAGCACAGTTTTAGTGTTAGCGTTAGGGTGAGGGGTTAAGGTTAAAGTGCTTTTAGGGCTAGTGGTAGGGGGTAGGGTTAGGAGTAGGGTTAAGGTTTGTGTTGGTAGAATCGAGGTTTAGCTATAGGCTTAGGGTCAGGATTGCATTTTGGATCAGAATCGAGCGTATTTAGGGCTTTGGGTTAGTGTTCAAATTGACGATTTAGTGTTAGGGTTTGAATCGAGCACATTTAGGGTTAGAGTTATGGTTAAAATTCAGTGCATTTAGGGTTAGGGTTAGGGTTAGGGTCAGGGTTAAAACCGAGAGCATTTAAGGATAGGGGCTAGGGTTAGAGTTCGGTTTAGCGTTCGCTTTCGTAGAATCAAGGGTTAGGCTTCAGGTTAGGCTTCGGGTTAGGGTTAGGTTAGAATCAGGCGCGTTTTTAGTGTTCTGATTTTCGTCAGGGTATGGCTTAGTGTGCATTTAGGGGTAGGGGTAGGAGTAGGGTTGGGATTAGGGTTAAGGTTTGTGTTGGTAGAGTCGAGGTTTAGGGTTCGGCTTAGGGTCAGGATTGCATTTTGAGTTAGAGTCGAGTGCATTTAGGGTTAGGGGTTAGTGTTGAGACTGACGATTTAGTGTTAGGCTTAGAATCAAGCACATGAGGCTTAGAGTTATGGTTAGAATCCACTGCATTTAAGCTTAGGGTTAGGGTTAGGGTTATTAGGGTCAGGATTAGAATCGAGAGCATTTAAGAATATTTGTAGGGTTAGAGTTAGGTTTAGGGTTAGGTTTCATAGAATTGAGGGGTTAGGAATAGGGTTAGAGGGTTAGGGATAGAGATTACAAAGCACCATTCCCTTTATTGTAAGGGCTTGGGTTAGGGTTAGGGTTAGGAGAGTTAATAGAGGTAGGGACTAGGAGTAGGGTTATGGATTAGGGTTACGGGTTTGTGTATGGTCTGACCTCGAGGTTTAGGGTATAGCTTTACGAGTCAGGATTGCCTATTTCGGTTACGAGTCGAGTGCATTTAGGGTTAAGGCTTAGTGTTGAGATTGACGATTTAGGGTTAGGGTTATAATCTGAGCACATTAGGGTTAGAGTTATGTTTACAATCCACTGCATTTAGGGTTAGGATTAAGGGTAGGGTTAGGGTTATGTTCAGGGAGAGGGGTTAGGAATCGAGTGCATTTAAGGATAGTGTGTTAGGGGTAGAGTTCTGTATAGGGTGTAGCTTTCGTAGAATCGAGGTTAGGGTTAGGGTTAGGGTCAGGATTGCCTTTTGGGTTAGAATCGAATTGCATTTAGGGTTAGGGTTAGTGTTGGGATTCACGATTTTACAGTTAATGTTAGAATCAAGGACATTAGGGTTAAATTTATGGTTTAGAATCCAGTGCATTTAGGGTTTGGATTAGGGTTAGGGTTAGGGTTATGTTTAGGGTGAGGGTTAGAATCGAGTGCATTTAAGGATCGTGTTAGGGTTAGAGTTAGGTATAGGGTTAGCTTTCATAGAATCGAGGGTCAGTGTTCGGGTTAGAGTTAGGGTAAGGATTAGGGTTTGAATCAAGTGCATTTTTAGTGTTAGGGTTGGGGTTAGGGTTAGGGTTTGAGTTCATTTAGGGGTAGGGGAGGAGTTGGGTTAGGATTAGGGTTAGTGTTTGTGTTGGTAGATTCGAGGTTTTGGGTTAGGCTTAGGGTTAGGAGAGCATTTTGGGTCATAATTCAGAGCATTTAGGCTTAAGGTTAGTGTTGAAATTGATGATTTAGTTTTAGCGTTAGAATCAAGCACATTTAGGGATAGAGTTATGATTAGAATTCAGCGCATTTAGGGTTAAGGTTAGGGTTAGGGTTAGGGTTAGGGTCAGGGTTAGAATCGAGACCATTTAAGGATAGTGCTAGGGTTAGAGTTAGGTTAGCGTTAGCTTTCGTAGAATCGAGGGTTAGGCTTAGACTTAGGCTTAGGGTGAGGGTTAGGGTTAGAATCAAGCACAGTTTTAGTGTTAGCGTTAGGGTGAGGGTTAAGGTTAAAGTGCTTTTAGGGCTAGTGGTAGGGGTAGGGTTAGGAGTAGGGTTAAGGTTTGTGTTGGTAGAATCGAGGTTTAGCTATAGGCTTAGGGTCAGGATTGCATTTTGGATCAGAATCGAGCGTATTTAGGCTTTGGGTTAGTGTTCAAATTGACGATTTAGTGTTAGGGTTTGAATCGAGCACATTTAGGGGTAGTGTTATGGTTAAAATTCAGTGCATTTAGGGTTAGGGTTAGGGTTAGGGTTAGGGTCAGGGTTAAAACCGAGAGCATTTAAGGATAGTGCTAGGGTTAGAGTTAGGTTTAGCGTTAGCTTTCGTAGAATCGAGGGTTAGGCTTAGACTTAGGCTTAGGGTGAGGGTTAGGGTTAGAATGAAGCACAGTTTTAGTGTTAGCGTTAGGGTGAGGGTTAAGGTTAAAGTGATTTTAGGGCTCGTGGTAGGGGTAGGGTTAGGAGTAGGGTTAAGGTTTGTGTTGGTAGAATCGAGGTTTAGGTTTAGGCTTAGGGTCAGGATTGCATTTTGGATCAGAATCGAGCTTATTTAGGCTTTGGGTTAGTGTTCAAATTGACGATTTAGTGTTAGGGTTTGAATCGAGCACATTTAGGGTTAGAGTTCTGGTTAAAATTCAGTGCATTTAGGGTTAGTGTTAGGGTTAGGGTTAGGGTTAGGGTCAGGGTTAAAACCGAGAGCATTTAAGGATAGTGCTAGGGTTAGAGTTCGGTTTAGCGTTCGCTTTCGTAGAATCAAGGGTTAGGCTTCAGGTTAGGCTTAGGGTTAGGGTTAGGGTTAGAATCAGGCGCATTTTGAGTGTTCTGGTTTTCGTCAGGGTATGGCTTAGAGTGCATTTAGGGGTAGGGGTAGGAGTAGGGTTGGGATTAGGGTTAAGGTTTGTGTTGGTAGAATCGAGGTTTAGGATTAGGCTTAGGGTCACGAATGGCTTGTGGGTTAGAATCCAGTGCATTTAGGCTTAGGGATAGTGTTGAAATTGACGATTTAGTGCTAGGGTTAGAATCGAGCACATTTAGGGTTAGAGTTTTGGTTAGAATTCGTTAGGGTTAGGGTTAGTGTTAGGGGTAGGGGGAGGGTGAGAGTGCATTTAGGGGTAGGGGTAGGGGTAGGGTTAGGATTAGGGTTAGGGTTTGTGTTGGTAGAATCGAAGTTTAGGGTTCGGCTTAGGGTCAGGATTGCCTTTTGGGTTAGAATCGAGTGCATTTAGGGTTAGGGTTAGTGTTGAGATTGACGATTTAGTGTTAGGCTTAGAATCAAGCACATGAGCGTTAGAGTTCTGTTTAGAATCCACTGCATTTATGCTTAGGCTTAGGGTTAGGGTTATTAGGGTCAGGATGAAAATCGAGAGCATTTGAGAATAGTTGTAGGGTTAGAGTTAGGTTTAGGGTTAGGTTTCATAGAATTGAGGGTTAGGGATAGGGTTAGGGTTAGGGTTAGAATCAAGCCCATTTTTAGTGTAAGGGGTTGGGTTAGGGTTAGGGTTAGAGTGCATATAGAGGTAGGGATAGGAGTAGGGTTAGGATTAGGGTTAGGGTTTGTGTTGGTAGAATCGAAGTTTAGGGTTCGGCTTAGGGTCAGGATTGCCTTTTGGGTTAGAGTCGAGTGCATTTAGGGTTAGGCTTAGTGTTGAGATTGACGATTTAGTGTTAGGGTTATAATCGAGCACATTAGGGTTAGAGTTATGGTTACAATCCACTGCATTTAGGGTTAGGTTTAATGGTAGGGTCAGGGTTTTGTTCAGGGAGAGGGTTAGAATCGAGTGCATTTAAGGATAGTGTTAGGGGTAGAGTTATGTATAGGGTTAGCTTTCGTAAAATCGAGGGTTAGGGTTAGGGTTAGGGTCAGCATTGCCTTTTGGGTTAGAGTCGAGTGCATTTAGGGTTAGGCTTAGTGTTGAGATTGACGATTTAGTGTTAGGGTTATAATCGAGCACATTAGGGTTAGAGTTATGGTTAGAATCCACTGCATTTAGGGTTAGGATTAAGGGTAGGGTTAGGGTTATGTTCAGGGAGAGGGTTAGAATCGAGTGCATTTAAGAATAGTGTTAGGGGTAGAGTTCTGTATAGGGTTAGCTTTCGTCGAATCGAGGGTTAGGGTTAGGGTTAGGGTCAGGATTGCCTTTTGGGTTAGAATCGAATGCATTTAGGGTTAGGGTTAGTGTTGGGATTCACGATTTAGAGTTAATGTTAGAATCAAGCACATTAGGGTTAAATTTATGGTTAGAATCCAGTGCATTTAGGGTTTGGATTAGGGTTAGGGTTAGGGTTATGTTTAGGGTGAGGGTTAGAATCGAGTGCATTTAAGGATCGTGTTAGGGTTAGAGTTAGGTATAGGGTTAGCTTTCATAGAATCGAGGGTCAGTGTTCGGGTTAGAGTTAGGGTAAGGATTAGGGTTTGAATCAAGTGCATTTTTAGTGTTAGGGTTGGGGTTAGGGTTAGGGTTTGAGTTCATGTAGGGGTAGGGGAGGAGTTGGGTTAGGATTAGGGTTAGTGTTTGTGTTGGTAGATTCGAGGTTTTGGGTTAGGCTTAGGGTTAGGAGAGCATTTTGGGTCATAATTCAGAGCATTTAGGCTTAAGGTTAGTGTTGAAATTGATGATTTAGTTTTAGCGTTGGAATCAAGCACATTTAGGGATAGAGTTATGA
The DNA here is from genome assembly GCF_028372415.1 of Notamacropus eugenii. Classification (NCBI taxonomy): domain Eukaryota; kingdom Metazoa; phylum Chordata; class Mammalia; order Diprotodontia; family Macropodidae; genus Notamacropus; species Notamacropus eugenii. Next base: position 48,843 of record NW_027325106.1, read on the forward strand.
TTAGAATTCAGCGCCTTTAGGGTTAAGGTTAGGGTTAGGGTTAGGGTTAGGGTCAGGGTTAGAATCGAGACCATTGAAGGATAGTGCTATGGTTAGAGTTAGGTTTAGCGTTAGCTTTCGTAGAATCGAGGGTTAGGCTTAGACTTAGGCTTAGGGTGAGGGTTAGGGTTAGAATCAAGCACAGTTTTATTGTCAGCCTTAGGGTGAGGGCTTTTAGGGCTAGTGGTAGGGGTAGGGTTAGGATTACGGTTAAGGTTTGTGTTGGTAGAATCGAGGTTTAGGTTTAGGGTTAGGGTCAGGATTGCATTTTGGATCAGAATCGAGCATATTTAGCCTTTGGGTTAGTGTTCAAATTGACGATTTAGTGTTAGGGTTTGAATCGAGCACATTTAGGGTTAGAGTTATGGTTAAAATTCAGTGCATTTTGGGTTAGGGTTAGGGTTATGGTTTGGGTCAGGGTTAAAACCGAGAGCATTTAAGGATAGTGCTAGGGTTAGAGTTCGGTTTAGCGTTCGCTTTCGTAGAATCGAGGTTTAGGCTTCAGGTTAGGCTTAGGGTTCGGGTTAGGGTTAGAAGCAGGCGCATTTTTGCTGTTCTGGTTTTCGTCAGGGTATGGCTTAGAGTGCATTTAGGGGTACGGGTAGGAGTAGGGTTGGGATTAGGGTTAAGGTTTGTGTTGGTAGAATCGAGGTTTAGGATTAGGCTTAGGGTCAGGAATGGCTTTTGGGTTAGAATCCAGTGCATTTAGGCTTAGGGATAGTGTTGAAATTGACGATTTAGTGTTAGGGTTAGAATCGAGCACATTTAGGGTTAGAGTTTTGGTTAGAATTCGTTAGGGTTAGGGTTAGTGTTAGGGGTAGGGGTAGGGTTAGAGTGCATTTAGGGGTAGGGGTAGGGGTAGGGTTAGGATTAGGGTTAGGGTTTGTGTTGGTAGAATCGAAGTTTAGGGTTCGGCTTAGGGTCAGGATTGCCTTTTGGGTTAGAATCGAGTGCATTTAGGGTTAGGGTTAGTGTTGAGATTGACGATTAAGTGTTAGGCTTAGAATCAAGCACATGAGCGTGAGAGTTATGTTTAGAATCCACTGCATTTATGCTTAGGCTTAGGGTTACGATTATTAGGGTCAGGATGAAAATCGAGAGCATTTGAGAATAGTTGTAGGGTTAGAGTTAGGTTTAGGGTTAGGTTTCATAGAATTGAGAGTTAGGGATAGGGTTAGGGTTAGGGTTAGAATCAAGCCCATTTTTAGTGTAAGGGGTTGGGTTAGGGTTAGGGTTAGAGTGCATATAGAGGTAGGGATAGGAGTAGGGTTAGGATTAGGGTTAGGGTTTGTGTTGGTAGAATCGAAGTTTAGGGTTCGGCTTAGGGACAGGATTGCCTTTTGGGTTAGAGTCGAGTGCATTTAGGGTTAGGCTTAGTGTTGAGATTGACGATTTAGTTTTAGGGTTATAATCGAGCACATTAGGGTTAGAGTTATGGTTAGAATCCACTGCATTTAGGGTTAGGATTAAGGGTAGGGTTAGGGTTATGTTCAGGGAGAGGGTTAGAATCGAGTGCATTTAAGGATAGTGTTAGGGGTAGAGTTCTGTATAGGGTTAATTTTCGTAGAATCGAGGGTTAGGGTTAGGGTTAGGGTCAGGATTGCCTTTTGGGTTAGAATCGAATGCATTTAGGGTTAGGGTTAGTGTTGGGATTGACGATTTAGAGTTAATGTTCGAATCAAGCACATTAGGGTTAAATTTATGGTTAGAATTCAGTGCATTTAAGGTTTGGCTTAGGGTTAGGGTTAGGGTTATGTTTAGGGTGAGCGTTAGAATCGAGTGCATTTAAGGATCGTGTTAGGGTTAGAGTTAGGTATAGGGTTAGCTTTCATAGAATCGAGGGTCAGTGTTCGGGTTAGAGTTAGGGTAAGGATTAGGGTTTGAATCAAGTGCATTTTTAGTGTTAGGGTTGGGGTTAGGGTTAGGGTTTGAGTTCATGTAGGGGTAGGGGAGGAGTTGGGTTAGGATTAGGGTTAGTGTTTGTGTTGGTAGATTCGAGGTTTTGGGTTAGGCTTAGGGTTAGGAGAGCATTTTGGGTCATAATTCAGAGCATTTAGGCTTAAGGTTAGTGTTGAAATTGATGATTTAGTTTTAGCGTTAGAATCAAGCACATTTAGGGATAGAGTTATGATTAGAATTCAGCGCATTTAGGGTTAAGGTTAGGGTTAGGGTTAGGGTTAGGGTCAGGGTTAGAATCGAGACCATTTAAGGATAGTGCTAGGGTTAGAGTTAGGTTAGCGTTAGCTTTCGTAGAATCGAGGGTTAGGCTTAGACTTAGGCTTAGGGTGAGGGTTAGGGTTAGAATCAAGCACAGTTTTAGTGTTAGCGTTAGGGTGAGGGTTAAGGTTAAAGTGCTTGTAGGGCTAGTGGTAGGGGTAGGGTTAGGATTACGGTTAAGGTTTGTGTTGGTAGAATCGAGGCTTAGGTTTAGGCTTAGGGTCAGGATTGCATTTTGGATCAGAATCGAGCATATTTAGCCTTTGGGTTAGTGTTCAAATTGACGATTTAGTGTTAGGGTTTGAATCGAGCACATTTAGGGTTAGAGTTATGGTTAAAATTCAGTGCATTTAGGGTTAGGGTTAGGGTTATGGTTTGGGTCAGGGTTAAAACCGAGAGCATTTAAGGATAGTGCTAGGGTTAGAGTTCGGTTTAGCGTTCGCTTTCGTAGAATCGAGGGTTAGGCTTCAGGTTAGGCTTAGGGTTCGGGTTAGGGTTAGAATCAGGCGCATTTTGAGTGTTCTGGTTTTCGTCAGGGTATGGCTTAGAGTGCATTTAGTGGTAGGGGTAGGAGTAGGGTTGGGATTAGGGTTAAGGTTTGTGTTGGTAGAATCGAGGTTTAGGATTAGGCTTAGGGTCACGAATGGCTTTTGGGTTAGAATCCAGTGCATTTAGGCTTAGGGATAGTGTTGAAATTGACGATTTAGTGTTAGGGTTAGAATCGAGCACATTTAGGGTTAGAGTTTTGGTTAGAATTCGTTAGGGTTAGGGTTAGTGTTAGGGGTAGGGGTAGGGTTAGAGTGCATTTAGGGGTAGGGGTAGGGGTAGGGTTAGGATTAGGGTTAGGGTTTGTGTTGGTAGAATCGAAGTTTAGGGTTCGGCTTAGGGTCAGGATTGCCTTTTGGGTTAGAATCGAGTGCATTTAGGGTTAGGGTTAGTGTTGAGATTGACGATTTAGTGTTAGGCTTAGAATCAAGCACATGAGCGTTAGAGTTATGTTTAGAATCCACTGCATTTATGCTTAGGCTTAGGGTTAGGGTTATTAGGGTCAGGATGAAAATCGAGAGCATTTGAGAATAGTTGTAGGGTTAGAGTTAGGTTTAGGGTTAGGTTTCATAGAATTGAGGGTTAGGGATAGGGTTAGGGTTAGGGTTAGAATCAAGCCCATTTTTAGTGTAAGGGGTTGGGTTAGGGTTAGGGTTAGAGTGCATATAGAGGTAGGGATAGGAGTAGGGTTAGGATTAGGGTTAGGGTTTGTGTTGGTAGAATCGAAGTTTAGGGTTCGGCTTAGGGTCAGGATTGCCTTTTGGGTTAGAGTCGAGTGCATTTAGGGTTAGGCTTAGTGTTGAGATTGACGATTTAGTGTTAGGGTTATAATCGAGCACATTAGGGTTAGAGTTATGGTTACAATCCACTGCATTTAGGGTTAGGTTTAATGGTAGGGTCAGGGTTTTGTTCAGGGAGAGGGTTGGAATCGAGTGCATTTAAGGATAGTGTTAGGGGTAGAGTTATGTATAGGGTTAGCTTTCGTAAAATCGAGGGTTAGGGTTAGGGTTAGGGTCAGCATTGCCTTTTGGGTTAGAGTCGAGTGCATTTAGGGTTAGGCTTAGTGTTAAGATTGACGATTTAGTGTTAGGGTTATAATCGAGCACATTAGGGTTAGAGTTATGGTTAGAATCCACTGCATTTAGGGTTAGGATTAAGGGTAAGGTTAGGGTTATGTTCAGGGAGAGGGTTAGAATCGAGTGCATTTAAGGATAGTGTTAGGGGTAGAGTTCTGTATAGGGTTAGCTTTCGTCGAATCGAGGGTTAGGGTTAGGGTTAGGGTCAGGATTGCCTTTTGGGTTAGAATCGAATGCATTTAGGGTTAGGGTTAGTGTTGGGATTGACGATTTAGAGTTAATGTTAGAATCAAGCACATTAGGGTTAAATTTATGGTTAGAATCCAGTGCATTTAGGGTTTGGATTAGGGTTAGGGTTAGGGTTATGTTTAGGGTGAGGGTTAGAATCGAGTGCATTTAAGGATCGTGTTAGGGTTAGAGTTAGGTATAGGGTTAGCTTTCATAGAATCGAGGGTCAGTGTTTGGGTTAGAGTTAGGGTAAGGATTAGGGTTTGAATCAAGTGCATTTTTAGTGTTAGGGTTGGGGTTAGGGTTAGGGTTTGAGTTCATTTAGGGGTAGGGGAGGAGTTGGGTTAGGATTAGGGTTAGTGTTTGTTTTGGTAGATTCGAGGTTTTGGGTTAGGCTTAGGGTTAGGAGAGCATTTTGGGTCATAATTCAGAGCATTTAGGCTTAAGGTTAGTGTTGAAATTGATGATTTAGTTTTAGCGTTAGAATCAAGCACATTTAGGGATAGAGTTATGATTAGAATTCAGCGCCTTTAGGGTTAAGGTTAGGGTTAGGGTTAGGGTTAGGGTCAGGGTTAGAATCGAGACCATTTAAGGATAGTGCTATGGTTAGAGTTAGGTTTAGCGTTAGCTTTCGTAGAATCGAGGGTTAGGCTTAGACTTAGGCTTAGGGTGAGGGTTAGGGTTAGAATCAAGCACAGTTTTATTGTCAGCCTTAGGGTGAGGGCTTTTAGGGCTAGTGGTAGGGGTAGGGTTAGGATTACGGTTAAGGTTTGTGTTGGTAGAATCGAGGCTTAGGTTTAGCCTTAGGGTCAGGATTGCATTTTGGATCAGAATCGAGCATATTTAGCCTTTGGGTTAGTGTTCAAATTGACGATTTAGTGTTAGGGTTTGAATCGAGCACATTTAGGGTTAGAGTTATGGTTAAAATTCAGTGCATTTTGGGTTAGGGTTAGGGTTATGGTTTGGGTCAGGGTTAAAACCGAGAGCATTTAAGGATAGTGCTAGGGTTAGAGTTCGGTTAAGCGTTCGCTTTCGTAGAATCGAGGGTTAGGCTTCAGGTTAGGCTTAGGGTTAGGGTTAGGGTTAGAATCAGGCGCATTTTGAGTGTTCTGGTTTTCGTCAGGGTATGGCTTAGAGTGCATTTAGGGGTAGGGGTAGGAGTAGGGTTGGGATTAGGGTTAAGGTTTGTGTTGGTAGAATCGAGGTTTAGGATTAGGCTTAGGGTCACGAATGGCTTTTGGGTTAGAATCCAGTGCATTTAGGCTTAGGGATAGTGTTGAAATTGACGATTTAGTGTTAGGGTTAGAATCGAGCACATTTAGGGTTAGAGTTTGGGTTAGAATTCGTTAGGGTTAGGGTTAGTGTTAGGGGTAGGGGTAGGGTGAGAGTGCATTTAGGGGTAGGGGTAGGGGTAGGGTTAGGATTAGAGTTAGGGTTTGTGTTGGTAGAATCGAAGTTTAGGGTTCGGCTTAGGGTCTGGATTGCCTTTTGGGTTAGAATCGAGTGCATTTAGGGTTAGGGTTAGTGTTGAGATTGACGATTTAGTGTTAGGCTTAGAATCAAGCACATGAGCGTTAGAGTTATGTTTAGAATCCACTGCATTTATGCTTAGGCTTAGGGTTAGGGTTATTAGGGTCAGGATGAAAATCGAGAGCATTTGAGAATAGTTGTAGGGTTAGAGTTAGGTTTAGGGTTAGGTTTCATAGAATTGAGAGTTAGGGATAGGGTTAGGGTTAGGGTTAGAATCAAGCCCATTTTTAGTGTAAGGGGTTGGGTTAGGGTTAGGGTTAGAGTGCATATAGAGGTAGGGATAGGAGTAGGGTTAGGATTAGGGTTAGGGTTTGTGTTGGTAGAATCGAAGTTTAGGGTTCGGCTTAGGGTCAGGATTGCCTTTTGGGTTAGAGTCGAGTGCATTTAGGGTTAGGCTTAGTGTTGAGATTGACGATTTAGTGTTAGGGTTATAATCGAGCACATTAAGGTTAGAGTTATGGTTACAATCCACTGCATTTAGGGTTAGGTTTAATGGTAGGGTCAGGGTTTTGTTCAGGGAGAGGGTTGGAATCGAGTGCATTTAAGGATAGTGTTAGGGGTAGAGTTATGTATAGGGTTAGCTTTCGTAAAATCGAGGGTTAGGGTTAGGGTTAGGGTCAGCATTGCCTTTTGGGTTAGAGTCGAGTGCATTTAGGGTTAGGCTTAGTGTTGAGATTGACGATTTAGTGTTAGGGTTATAATCGAGCACATTAGGGTTAGAGTTATGGTTAGAATCCACTGCATTTAGGGTTAGGATTAAGGGTAGGGTTAGGGTTATGTTCAGGGAAAGGGTTAGAATCGAGTGCATTTAAGGATAGTGTTAGGGGTAGAGTTCTGTATAGGGTTAGCTTTCGTCGAATCGAGGGTTAGGGTTAGGGTTAGGGTCAGGATTGCCTTTTGGGTTAGAATCGAATGCATTTAGGGTTAGGGTTAGTGTTGGGATTGACGATTTAGAGTTAATGTTCGAATCAAGCACATTAGGGTTAAATTTATGGTTAGAATCCAGTGCATTTAGCGTTTGGCTTAGGGTTAGGGTTAGGGTTATGTTTAGGGTGAGCGTTGGAATCGAGTGCATTTAAGGATCGTGTTAGGGTTAGAGTTCTGTATAGGGTTAGCTTTCATAGAATCGAGGGTCAGTGTTCGGGTTAGAGTTAGGGTAAGGATTAGGGTTTGGATCAAGTGCATTTTTAGTGTTAGGGTTGGGGTTAGGGTTAGGGTTTGAGTTCATTTAGGGGTAGGGGAGGAGTTGGGTTAGGATTAGGGTTAGTGTTTGTGTTGGTAGATTCGAGGTTTTGGGTTAGGCTTAGGGTTAGGAGAGCATTTTGGGTCATAATTCAGAGCATTTAGGCTTAAGGTTAGTGTTGAAATTGATGATTTAGTTTTAGCGTTAGAATCAAGCACATTTAGGGATAGAGTTATGATTAGAATTCAGCGCATTTAGGGTTAAGGTTAGGGTTAGGGTTAGGGTTAGGGTCAGGGTTAGAATCGAGACCATTTAAGGATAGTGCTAGGGTTAGAGTTAGGTTAGCGTTAGCTTTCGTAGAATCGAGGGTTAGGCTTAGACTTAGGCTTAGGGTGAGGGTTAGGGTGAGAATCAAGCACAGTTTTAGTGTTAGCGTTAGGGTGAGGGTTAAGGTTAAAGTGCTTTTAGGGCTAGTGGTAGGGGTAGGGTTAGGAGTAGGGTTAAGGTTTGTGTTGGTAGAATCGAGGTTTAGCTATAGGCTTAGGGTCAGGATTGCATTTTGGATCAGAATCGAGCGTATTTAGGCTTTGGGTTAGTGTTCAAATTGACGATTTATTGTTAGGGTTTGAATCGAGCACATTTAGGGTTAGAGTTATGGTTAAAATTCAGTGCATTTCGGGTTAGGGTTAGGGTTAGGATTAGAATCAGGCGCATTTTGAGTGTTCTGGTTTTCGTCAGGGTATGGCTTAGAGTGCATTTAGGGGTAGGGGTAGGAGTAGGGTTGGGATTAGGGTTAAGGTTTGTGTTGGTAGAATCGAGGTTTAGGATTATGCTTAGGGTCAGGAATGGCTTTTGGGTTAGAATCCAGTGCATTTAGGCTTAGGGATAGTGTTGAAATTGACGATTTAGTGTTAGGGTTAGAATCGAGCACATTTAGGGTTAGAGTTTGGGTTAGAATTCGTTAGGGTTAGGGTTAGTGTTAGGGGTAGGGGTAGGGTTAGAGTGCATTTAAGGGTAGGGGTAGGGGTAGGGTTAGGATTAGGGTTAGGGTTTGTGTTGGTAGAATCGAAGTTTAGGGTTCGGCTTAGGGTCAGGATTGCCTTTTGGGTTAGAATCGAGTGCATTTAGGGTTAGGGTTAGTGTTGAGATTGACGATTTAGTGTTAGGCTTAGAATCAAGCACATGAGCGTTAGAGTTATGTTTAGAATCCACTGCATTTATGCTTAGGCTTAGGGTTAGGGTTATTAGGGTCAGGATGAAAATCGAGAGCATTTGAGAATAGTTGTAGGGTTAGAGTTAGGTTTAGGGTTAGGTTTCATAGAATTGAGGGTTAGGGATAGGGTTAGGGTTAGGGTTAGAATCAAGCCCCTTTTTAGTGTAAGGGGTTGGGTTAGCGTTAGGGTTAGAGTGCATATAGAGGTAGGGATAGGAGTAGGGTTAGGATTAGGGTTAGGGTTTGTGTTGGTAGAATCGAAGTTTAGGGTTCGGCTTAGGGTCAGGATTGCCTTTTGGGTTAGAGTCGAGTGCATTTAGGCTTAGGCTTAGTGTTGAGATTGACGATTTAGTGTTAGGGTTATAATCGAGCACATTAGGGTTAGAGTTATGGTTAGAATCCACTGCATTTAGGGTTAGGATTAAGGGTAGGGTTAGGGTTATGTTCAGGGAGAGGGTTAGAATCGAGTGCATTTAAGGATAGTGTTAGGGGTAGAGTTCTGTATAGGGTTAGCTTTCGTAGAATCGAGGGTTAGGGTTAGGGTTAGGGTCAGGATTGCCCTTTGGGTTAGAATCGAATGCATTTAGGGTTAGTGTTAGTGTTGGGATTGACGATTTAGAGTTAATGTTAGAATCAAGCACATTAGGGTTAAATTTATGGTTAGAATCCAGTGCATTTAGGGTTTGGATTAGGGTTAGGGTTAGGGTTATGTTTAGGGTGAGGGTTAGAATCGAGTGCATTTAAGGATCGTGTTAGGGTTAGAGTTAGGTATAGGGTTAGCTTTCATAGAATCGAGGGTCAGTGTTCGGGTTAGAGTTAGGGTAAGGATTAGGGTTTCAATCAAGTGCATTTTTAGTGTTAGGGTTGGGGTTAGGGTTAGGGTTTGTGTTCATTTAGGGGTAGGGGAGGAGTTGGGTTAGGATTAGGGTTAGTGTTTGTGTTGGCAGAATCGAGGTTTTGGGTTAGGCTTAGGGTTAGGAGAGCATTTTGGGTCATAATTCAGAGCATTTAGGCTTAAGGTTAGTGTTGAAATTGATGATTTAGTTTTAGCGTTAGAATCAAGCACATTTAGGGATAGAGTTATGATTAGAATTCAGCGCATTTAGGGTTAAGGTTAGGATTAGGGTTAAGGTGAGGGTCAGGGTTAGAATCGAGACCATTTAAGGATAGTGCTAGGGTTAGAGTTAGGTTTAGCGTTAGCTTTCGTAGAATCGAGGGTTAGGCTTAGAGTTAGGCTTAGGGTGAGGGTTAGGGTGAGAATCAAGCACAGTTTTAGTGTTAGCGTTAGGGTGAGGGTTAAGGTTAAAGTGCTTTTAGGGCTAGTGGTAGGGGTAGGGTTAGGAGTAGGGTTAAGGTTTGTGATGGTAGAATCGAGGTTTAGCTGTAGGCTTAGGGTCAGGATTGCATTTTGGATCAGAATCGAGCGTATTTAGGCTTTGGGTTAGTGTTCAAATTGACGATTTAGTGTTAGGGTTTGAATCGAGCACGTTTAGGATTAGAGTTCTGGTTAAAATTCAGTGCATTTAGGGTTAGGGTTAGGATTAGGGTAAGGGTCAGGGTTAAAACCGAGAGCATTTAAGGATAGTGCTAGGGTTAGAGTTTGGTTTAGCGTTCGCTTTCGTAGAATCAAGGGTTAGGCTTCAGGTTAGGCTTAGGGTTAGGGTTAGGGTTAGAATCAGGCGCATTTTGAGTGTTCTGGTTTTCGTCAGGGTATGGCTTAGAGTGCATTTAGGGGTAGGGGTAGGAGTAGGGTTGGGATTAGGCTTAAGGTTTGTGTTGGTAGAATCGAGGTTTAGGATTAGGCTTAGGGTCACGAATGGCTTGTGGGTTAGAATCCAGTGCATTTAGGCTTAGGAATAGTGTTGAAATTGACGATTTAGTGTTAAGGTTAGAATCGAGCACATTTAGGGTTAGAGTTTTGGTTAGAATTCGTTAGGGTTAGGGTTAGTGTTAGGGGTAGGGGTAGGGTTAGAGTGCATTTAGGGGTAGGGGTAGGGGTAGGGTTAGGATTAGGGTTAGGGTTTGTGTTGGTAGAATCGAAGTTTAGGGTTCGGCTTAGGGTAAGGATTGCCTTTTGGGTTAGAATCGAGTGCATGTAGGGTTAGGGTTAGTGTTGAGACTGACGATTTAGTGTTATGCTTAGAATCAAGCACATGAGCGTTAGAGTTATGGTTAGAATCCATTGCATTTATGCTTAGGCTTAGTGTTAGGGTTATTAGGGTCAGGATGAGCATCGAGAGCATTTAAGAATAGTTGTAGGGTTAGAGTTAGGTTTAGGGTTAGGTTTCATAGAATTGAGGGTTAGGGATAGGGTTAGGGTTAGGGTTAGAATCAAGCCCATTTTTAGTGTAAGGGGTTGGGTTAGGGTTAGGGTTAGAGTGCATATAGAGATAGGGATAGGAGTAGGGTTAGGATTTAGGGTTAGGGTTTGTGTTGGTAGGATCGAGGTTTAGGGTTAGGCTTAGGGTCAGGATTGCCTTTTGGGTTAGAGTCGAGTGCATTTAGGGTTAGGCTTACTGTTGAGATTGACGATTTATTTGTAGGATTATAATCGAGCACATCAGGGTTAGAGTTATGGTTACAATCCACTGCATTTAGGGTTAGGTTTCAGGGGAGGGTCAGGGTTTAGTTCAGGGAGAGGGTTAGAATCGAGTGCATTTAAGGATAGTGTTAGGGGTAGAGTTATGTATAGGGTTAGCGTTCGTAGATTCGAGGGTTAGGGTTAGGGTTAGGGTCAGGATTGCCTTTTGGGTTAGAGTCGAGTGCATTTAGGGTTAGGCTTAGTGTTGAGATTGACGATTTAGTGTTAGGGTTATAATCGAGCACATTAGGGTTAGAGTTATTGTTAGAATTCACTGCATTTAGGGTTAGGATTAAGGGTAGGGTTAGGGTTATGTTCAGGGAGCGGGTTAGAATCGAGTGCATTTAAGGATAGTGTTAGGGGTAGAGTTCTGTATAGGGTTAATTTTCGTAGAATCGAGGGTTAGGGTTAGGGATAGGGTCAGGATTGCCTTTTGGGTTAGAATCGAATGCATTTAGGGGTAGGGTTAGTGTTGGGATTCACGATTTACAGTTAATGTTAGAATCAAGCACATTAGGGTTAAATTTATGGTTAGAATCCAGTGCATTTAGGGTTTGGATTAGGGTTAGGGTTAGGGTTATGTTTAGGGTGAGGGTTAGAATCGAGTGCATTTAAGGATCGTGTTAGGGTTAGAGTTAGGTATAGGGTTAGCTTTCATAGAATCGAGGGTCAGTGTTCGGGTTAGAGTTAGGGTAAGCATTAGGGTTTGGATCAAGTGCATTTTTAGTGTTAGGGTTGGGGTTAGGGTTAGGGTTTGAGTTCATTTAGGAGTAGGGGAGGAGTTGGGTTAGGATTAGGGTTAGTGTTTGTGTTGGTAGATTCGAGGTTTTGGGTTAGGCTTAGGGTTAGGAGAGCATTTTGGGTCATAATTCAGAGCATTTAGGCTTAAGGTTAGTGTTGAAATTGATGATTTAGTTTTAGCGTTAGAATCAAGCACATTTAGGGATAGAGTTATGATTAGAATTCAGCGCCTTTAGGGTTAAGGTTAGGGTTAGGGTTAGGGTTAGGGTCAGGGTTAGAATCGAGACCATTTAAGGATAGTGCTAGGGTTAGAGTTAGGTTTAGCGTTAGCTTTCGTAGAATCGAGGGTTAGGCTTAGACTTAGGCTTAGGGTGAGGGTTAGGGTGAGAATCAAGCACAGTTTTAGTGTTAGCGTTAGGGTGAGGGTTAAGGTTAAAGTGCTTTTTGGGCTAGTGGTAGGGGTAGGGTTAGGAGTAGGGTTAAGGTTTGTGTTGGTAGAATCGAGGTTTAACTATAAGCTTAGGGTCAGGATTGCATTTTGGATCAGAATCGAGCGTATTTAGGCTTTGTGTTAGTGTTCAAATTGACGATTTAGTGTTAGGGTTTGAATCGAACACATTTAGGGTTAGAGTTATGGTTAAAATTCAGTGCATTTCGGGTTAGGGTTAGGGTTAGGGTTAGGGTCAGGGTTAAAACCGAGAGCATTTAAGGATAGTGCTAGGGTTAGAGTTCTGTTTCGCGTTCTCTTTCGTAGAATCAAGGGTTAGGCTTCAGGTTAGGCTTAGGGTTAGGGTTAGGGTTAGAATCAGGCGCATTTTGAGTGTTCTGGTTTTCGTCAGGGTATGGCTTAGAGTGCATTTAGGGGTAGGGGTAGGAGTAGGGTTGGGATTAGGGTTAAGGTTTGTGTTGGTAGAATCGAGGTTTAGGATTAGGCTTAGGGTCACGAATGGCTTGTGGGTTAGAATCCAGTGCATTTAGGCTTAGGGATAGTGTTGAAATTGACGATTTAGTGTTAGGGTTAGAATCGAGCACATTTAGGATTAGAGTTTTGGTTAGAATTCGTTAGGGTTAGGGTTAGTGTTAGGGGTAGGGGTAGGGTTAGAGTGCATTTAGGGGTAGGGGTAGGGCTAGGGTTAGGATTAGGGTCAGGGTTTGTGTTGGTAGAATCGAAGTTTAGGGTTCGGCTTAGGGTCAGGATTGCCTTTTGGGTTAGAATCGAGTGCATGTAGGGTTAGGGTTAGTGTTGAGACTGACGATTTAGTGCTAGGCTTAGAATCAAGCACATGAGCGTTAGAGTTATAGTTAGAATCCACTGCATTTATGTTTAGGCTTAGGGTTAGGTTTATTAGGGTGAGGATGAGCATCGAGAGCGTGTAAGAATAGTTGTAGGGTTAAAGTTAGGTTGAGGGTTAGGTTTCATAGAATTGAGGGTTAGGGATAGGGTTAGGGTTAGGGTTAGAATCAAGCCCATTTTTAGTGTAAGGGGTTGGGTTAGGGTTAGGGTTAGAGTGCATATAGAGGTAGGGATAGGAGTAGGGTTAGGATTAGTGTTAGGGTTTGTGTTGGTAGAATCGAAGTTTAGGGTTCGGCTTAGGGTCAGGATTGCCTTTTGGGTTAGAGTCGAGTGCATTTAGGGATAGGCTTAGTGTTGAGATTGACGATTTAGTGTTAGGGTTATAATCGAGCACATTAGGGTTAGAGTTATGGTTACAATCCACTGCATTTAGGGTCAGGTTTAAGGGTAGGGTCAGGGTTTTGTTCAGGGAGAGGGTTAGAATCGAGTGCATTTAAGGATAGTGTTAGGGGTAGAGTTCTGTATAGGGTTAGCTTTCGTACAATCGAGGGTTAGGGTTAGGGTTAGGGTCAGGATTGCCTTTTGGGTTAGAATCGAATGCATTTAGGGGTAGGGTTAGTGTTGGGATTGACGATTTAGAGTTAATGTTAGAATCAAGCACATTAGGGTTAAATTTATGGTTAGAATCCAGTGCATTTAGGGTTTGGATTAGGGTTAGGGTTAGGGTTATGTTCAGGGAGAGGGTTATAATCGAGTGCATTTAAGGATCGTGTTAGGGTTAGAGTTAGGTATAGGGTTAGCTTTCATAGAATCGAGGGTCAGTGTTCGGGTTAGAGTTAGGGTAAGCATTAGGGTTTGGATCAAGTGCATTTTTAGTGTTAGGGTTGGGGTTAGGGTTAGGGTTTGAGTTCATTTATGGGTAGGGGAGGAGTTGGGTTAGGATTAGGGTTAGTGTTTGTGTTGGTAGATTCGAGGTTTTGGGTTAGGCTTAGGGTTAGGAGAGCATTTTGGGTCATAATTCAGAGCATTTAGGCTTAAGGTTAGTGTTGAAATTGATGATTTAGTTTTAGCGTTAGAATCAAGCACATTTAGGGATAGAGTTATGATTAGAATTCAGCGCCTTTAGGGTTAAGGTTAGGGTTAGGGTTAGGGTTAGGGTCAGGGTTAGAATCGAGACCATTTAAGGATAGTGCTAGGGTTAGAGTTAGGTTTAGCGTTAGCTTTCGTAGAATCGAGGGTTAGGCTTAGACTTAGGCTTAGGGTGAGGGTTAGGGTGAGAATCAAGCACAGTTTTAGTGTTAGCGTTAGGGTGAGGGTTAAGGTTAAAGTGCTTTTTGGGCTAGTGGTAGGGGTAGGGTTAGGAGTAGGGTTAAGGTTTGTGTTGGTAGAATCGAGGTTTAACTATAGGCTTAGGGTCAGGATTGCATTTTGGATCAGAATCGAGCGTATTTAGGCTTTGTGTTAGTGTTCAAATTGACGATTTAGTGTTAGGGTTTGAATCGAACACATTTAGGGTTAGAGTTATGGTTAAAATTCAGTGCATTTCGGGTTAGGGTTAGGGTTAGGGTTAGGGTCAGGGTTAAAACCGAGAGCATTTAAGGATAGTGCTAGGGTTAGAGTTCTGTTTCGCGTTCTCTTTCGTAGAATCAAGGGTTAGGCTTCAGGTTAGGCTTAGGGTTAGGGTTAGGGTTAGAATCAGGCGCATTTTGAGTGTTCTGGTTTTCGTCAGGGTATGGCTTAGAGTGCATTTAGGGGTAGGGGTAGGAGTAGGGTTGGGATTAGGGTTAAGGTTTGTGTTGGTAGAATCGAGGTTTAGGATTAGGCTTAGGGTCACGAATGGCTTGTGGGTTAGAATCCAGTGCATTTAGGCTTAGGGATAGTGTTGAAATTGACGATTTAGTGTTAGGGTTAGAATCGAGCACATTTAGGATTAGAGTTTTGGTTAGAATTCGTTAGGGTTAGGGTTAGTGTTAGGGGTAGGGGTAGGGTTAGAGTGCATTTAGGGGTAGGGGTAGGGCTAGGGTTAGGATTAGGGTCAGGGTTTGTGTTGGTAGAATCGAAGTTTAGGGTTCGGCTTAGGGTCAGGATTGCCTTTTGGGTTAGAATCGAGTGCATGTAGGGTTAGGGTTAGTGTTGAGACTGACGATTTAGTGCTAGGCTTAGAATCAAGCACATGAGCGTTAGAGTTATAGTTAGAATCCACTGCATTTATGTTTAGGCTTAGGGTTAGGTTTATTAGGGTGAGGATGAGCATCGAGAGCGTGTAAGAATAGTTGTAGGGTTAAAGTTAGGTTGAGGGTTAGGTTTCATAGAATTGAGGGTTAGGGATAGGGTTAGGGTTAGGGTTAGAATCAAGCCCATTTTTAGTGTAAGGGGTTGGGTTAGGGTTAGGGTTAGAGTGCATATAGAGGTAGGGATAGGAGTAGGGTTAGGATTAGTGTTAGGGTTTGTGTTGGTAGAATCGAAGTTTAGGGTTCGGCTTAGGGTCAGGATTGCCTTTTGGGTTAGAGTCGAGTGCATTTAGGGATAGGCTTAGTGTTGAGATTGACGATTTAGTGTTAGGGTTATAATCGAGCACATTAGGGTTAGAGTTATGGTTACAATCCACTGCATTTAGGGTCAGGTTTAAGGGTAGGGTCAGGGTTTTGTTCAGGGAGAGGGTTAGAATCGAGTGCATTTAAGGATAGTGTTAGGGGTAGAGTTCTGTATAGGGTTAGCTTTCGTACAATCGAGGGTTAGGGTTAGGGTTAGGGTCAGGATTGCCTTTTGGGTTAGAATCGAATGCATTTAGGGGTAGGGTTAGTGTTGGGATTGACGATTTAGAGTTAATGTTAGAATCAAGCACATTAGGGTTAAATTTATGGTTAGAATCAGTGCATTTAGGGTTTGGATTAGGGTTAGGGTTAGGGTTATGTTCAGGGAGAGGGTTATAATCGAGTGCATTTAAGGATCGTGTTAGGGTTAGAGTTAGGTATAGGGTTAGCTTTCATAGAATCGAGGGTCAGTGTTCGGGTTAGAGTTAGGGTAAGCATTAGGGTTTGGATCAAGTGCATTTTTAGTGTTAGGGTTGGGGTTAGGGTTAGGGTTTGAGTTCATTTATGGGTAGGGGAGGAGTTGGGTTAGGATTAGGGTTAGTGTTTGTGTTGGTAGATTCGAGGTTTTGGGTTAGGCTTAGGGTTAGGAGAGCATTTTGGGTCATAATTCAGAGCATTTAGGCTTAAGGTTAGTGTTGAAATTGATGATTTAGTTTTAGCGTTAGAATCAAGCACATTTAGGGATAGAGTTATGATTAGAATTCAGCGCCTTTAGGGTTAAGGTTAGGGTTAGGGTTAGGGTTAGGGTCAGGGTTAGAATCGAGACCATTTAAGGATAGTGCTAGGGTTAGAGTTAGGTTTAGCGTTAGCTTTCGTAGAATCGAGGGTTAGGCTTAGACTTAGGCTTAGGGTGAGGGTTAGGGTGAGAATCAAGCACAGTTTTAGTGTTAGCGTTAGGGTGAGGGTTAAGGTTAAAGTGCTTTTTGGGCTAGTGGTAGGGGTAGGGTTAGGAGTAGGGTTAAGGTTTGTGTTGGTAGAATCGAGGTTTAACTATAGGCTTAGGGTCAGGATTGCATTTTTGGATCAGAATCGAGCGTATTTAGGCTTTGTGTTAGTGTTCAAATTGACGATTTAGTGTTAGGGTTTGAATCGAACACATTTAGGGTTAGAGTTATGGTTAAAATTCAGTGCATTTCGGGTTAGGGTTAGGGTTAGGGTTAGGGTCAGGGTTAAAACCGAGAGCATTTAAGGATAGTGCTAGGGTTAGAGTTCTGTTTCGCGTTCTCTTTCGTAGAATCAAGGGTTAGGCTTCAGGTTAGGCTTAGGGTTAGGGTTAGGGTTAGAATCAGGCGCATTTTGAGTGTTCTGGTTTTCGTCAGGGTATGGCTTAGAGTGCATTTAGGGGTAGGGGTAGGAGTAGGGTTGGGATTAGGGTTAAGGTTTGTGTTGGTAGAATCGAGGTTTAGGATTAGGCTTAGGGTCACGAATGGCTTGTGGGTTAGAATCCAGTGCATTTAGGCTTAGGGATAGTGTTGAAATTGACGATTTAGTGTTAGGGTTAGAATCGAGCACATTTAGGATTAGAGTTTTGGTTAGAATTCGTTAGGGTTAGGGTTAGTGTTAGGGGTAGGGGTAGGGTTAGAGTGCATTTAGGGGTAGGGGTAGGGCTAGGGTTAGGATTAGGGTCAGGGTTTGTGTTGGTAGAATCGAAGTTTAGGGTTCGGCTTAGGGTCAGGATTGCCTTTTGGGTTAGAATCGAGTGCATGTAGGGTTAGGGTTAGTGTTGAGACTGACGATTTAGTGCTAGGCTTAGAATCAAGCACATGAGCGTTAGAGTTATAGTTAGAATCCACTGCATTTATGTTTAGGCTTAGGGTTAGGTTTATTAGGGTGAGGATGAGCATCGAGAGCGTGTAAGAATAGTTGTAGGGTTAAAGTTAGGTTGAGGGTTAGGTTTCATAGAATTGAGGGTTAGGGATAGGGTTAGGGTTAGGGTTAGAATCAAGCCCATTTTTAGTGTAAGGGGTTGGGTTAGGGTTAGGGTTAGAGTGCATATAGAGGTAGGGATAGGAGTAGGGTTAGGATTAGTGTTAGGGTTTGTGTTGGTAGAATCGAAGTTTAGGGTTCGGCTTAGGGTCAGGATTGCCTTTTGGGTTAGAGTCGAGTGCATTTAGGGATAGGCTTAGTGTTGAGATTGACGATTTAGTGTTAGGGTTATAATCGAGCACATTAGGGTTAGAGTTATGGTTACAATCCACTGCATTTAGGGTCAGGTTTAAGGGTAGGGTCAGGGTTTTGTTCAGGGAGAGGGTTAGAATCGAGTGCATTTAAGGATAGTGTTAGGGGTAGAGTTCTGTATAGGGTTAGCTTTCGTACAATCGAGGGTTAGGGTTAGGGTTAGGGTCAGGATTGCCTTTTGGGTTAGAATCGAATGCATTTAGGGGTAGGGTTAGTGTTGGGATTGACGATTTAGAGTTAATGTTAGAATCAAGCACATTAGGGTTAAATTTATGGTTAGAATCCAGTGCATTTAGGGTTTGGATTAGGGTTAGGGTTAGGGTTATGTTCAGGGAGAGGGTTATAATCGAGTGCATTTAAGGATCGTGTTAGGGTTAGAGTTAGGTATAGGGTTAGCTTTCATAGAATCGAGGGTCAGTGTTCGGGTTAGAGTTAGGGTAAGCATTAGGGTTTGGATCAAGTGCATTTTTAGTGTTAGGGTTGGGGTTAGGGTTAGGGTTTGAGTTCATTTATGGGTAGGGGAGGAGTTGGGTTAGGATTAGGGTTAGTGTTTGTGTTGGTAGATTCGAGGTTTTGGGTTAGGCTTAGGGTTAGGAGAGCATTTTGGGTCATAATTCAGAGCATTTAGGCTTAAGGTTAGTGTTGAAATTGATGATTTAGTTTTAGCGTTAGAATCAAGCACATTTAGGGATAGAGTTATGATTAGAATTCAGCGCCTTTAGGGTTAAGGTTAGGGTTAGGGTTAGGGTTAGGGTCAGGGTTAGAATCGAGACCATTTAAGGATAGTGCTAGGGTTAGAGTTAGGTTTAGCGTTAGCTTTCGTAGAATCGAGGGTTAGGCTTAGACTTAGGCTTAGGGTGAGGGTTAGGGTGAGAATCAAGCACAGTTTTAGTGTTAGCGTTAGGGTGAGGGTTAAGGTTAAAGTGCTTTTTGGGCTAGTGGTAGGGGTAGGGTTAGGAGTAGGTTTAAGGTTTGTGTTGGTAGAATCGAGGTTTAACTATAGGCTTAGGGTCAGGATTGCATTTTGGATCAGAATCGAGCGTATTTAGGCTTTGTGTTAGTGTTCAAATTGACCATTTAGTGTTAGGGTTTGAATCGAGCACATTTAGGGTTAGTGTTATGGTTAAAATTCAGTGCATTTAGGGTTAGGGTTAGGGTTAGGGTTAGGGTCAGGGTTAAAACCGAGAGCATTTAAGGATAGTGCTAGGGTTAGAGTTCGGTTTAGCGTTCGCTTTCGTAGAATCAAGGGTTAGGCTTCAGGTTAGGCTTTGGGTTAGGGTTAGGGTTAGAATCAGGCGCATTTTTAGTGTTCTGGTTTTCGTCAGGGTATGGCTTAGAGGGCATGTAGGGGTAGGGGTAGGAGTAGGGTTGGGATTAGGGTTAAGGTTTGTGTTGGTAGAATCGAGGTTTAGGATTAGGCTTAGGGTCACGAATGGCTTGTGGGTTAGAATCCAATGCATTTAGGCTTAGGGATAGTGTTGAAATTGACGATTTAGTGTTAGGGTTAGAATCGAGCACATTTAGGGTTAGAGTTTTGGTTGGAATTCGTTAGGGTTAGGGTTAGTGTTAGGGGTAGGGGTAGGGTTAGAGTGCATTTAGGGGTAGGGGTAGGGCTAGGGTTATGATTAGGGTCAGGGTTTGTGTTGGTAGAATCGAAGTTTAGGGTTCGGCTTAGGGTCAGGATTGCCTTTTGGGTTAGAATCGAGTGCATGTAGGGTTAGGGTTAGTGTTGAGACTGACGATTTAGTGCTAGGTTTAGAATCAAGCACATGAGCGTTAGAGTTATAGCTAGAATCCACTGCATTTATGTTTAGGCTTAGGGTTAGGTTTATTAGGGTGAGGATGAGCATCGAGAGCGTGTAAGAATAGTTGTAGGGTTAAAGTTAGGTTGAGGGTTAGGTTTCATAGAATTGAGGGTTAGGGATAGGGTTAGGGTTAGGGTGAGAATCAAGCCCATTTTTAGTGTAAGGGGTTGGGTTAGGGTTAGGGTTAGAGTGCATATAGAGGTAGGGATAGGAGTAGGGTTAGGATTAGGGTTAGGGTTTGTGTTGGTAGAATCGAAGTTTAGGGTTCGGCTTAGGGTCAGGATTGCCTTTTGGGTTAGAGTCGAGTGCATTTAGGGATAGGCTTAGTGTTGAGATTGACGATTTAGTGTTAGGGTTGTAATCGAGCACATTAGGGTTAGAGTTATGGTTACAATCCACTGCATTTAGGGTCAGGTTTAAGGGTAGGGTCAGGGTTTTGTTCAGGAGAGGGTTAGAATCGAGTGCATTTAAGGATAGTGTTAGGGGTAGAGTTCTGTATAGGGTTAGCTTTCGTAGAATCGAGGGTTAGGGTTAGGGTTAGGGTCAGGATTGCCTTTTGGGTTAGAATCGAATGCATTTAGGGTTAGTGTTAGTGTTGGGATTGACGATTTAGAGTTAATGTTAGAATCAAGCACATTAGGGTTAAATTTATGGTTAGAATCCAGTGCATTTAGGGTTTGGATTAGGGTTAGGGTTAGGGTTATGTTTAGGGTGAGGGTTAGAATCGAGTGCAATTAAGGATCGTGTTAGGGTTAGAGTTAGGTATAGGGTTAGCTTTCATAGAATCGAGGGTCAGTGTTCGGGTTAGAGTTAGGGTAAGGATTAGGGTTTGAATCAAGTGCATTTTTAGTGTTAGGGGTTGGGGTTAGGGTTAGGGTTTGAGTTCATTTAGGGGTAGGGGAGGAGTTGGGTTAGCATTAGGGTTAGGGTCAGGGTTAGAATCGAGACCATTTAAGGATAGTGCTAGGGTTAGAGTTAGGTTTAGCGTTAGCTTTCGTAGAATCGAGGGTTAGGCTTAGAGTTAGGCTTAGGGTGAGGGTTAGGGTGAGAATCAAGCACAGTTTTAGTGTTAGCGTTAGGGTGAGGGTTAAGGTTAAAGTGCTTTTAGGGCTAGTGGTAGGGGTAGGGTTAGGAGTAGGGTTAAGGTTTGTGTTGGTAGAATCGAGGTTTAGCTATAGGCTTAGGGTCAGGATTGCATTTTGGATCAGAATCGAGCGTATTTAGGCTTTGGGTTAGTGTTCAAATTGACGATTTAGTGTTAGGGTTTGAATCGAGCACATTTAGGGTTAGTGTTATGGTTAAAATTCAGGGCATTTAGGGTTAGGGTTAGGGTTAGGGTTAGGGTCAGGGTTAAAACCGAGAGCATTTAAGGATAGTGCTAGGGTTAGAGTTCGGTTTAGCGTTCGCTTTCGTAGAATGGAGGGTTAGGCTTCAGGTTAGGCTTAGGGTTAGGGTTAGGGTTAGAATTAGGCGCATTTTTAGTGTTCTGGTTTTCGTCAGGGTATGGCTTAGAGGGCATTTAGGGGTAGGGGTAGGAGTAGGGTTGGGATTAGGGTTAAGGTTTGTGTTGGTAGAATCGAGGTTTAGGATTAGGCTTAGGGTCACGAATGGCTTGTGGGTTAGAATCCAGTGCATTTAGGCTTAGGGATAGTGTTGAAATTTACGATTTAGTGTTAGGGTTAGAATCGAGCACATTTAGGGTTAGAGTTTTGGTTAGAATTCGTTAGGGTTAAGGTTAGTGTTAGGGGTAGGGGAAGGGTTAGAGTGCATTTAGGGGTAGGGGTAGGGGTAGGGTTAGGATTAGGGTTAGTGTTTGTGTTGGTAGAATCGACGTTTAGGGTTCGGCTTAGGGTCAGGATTGCCTTTTGGGTTAGAATCGAGTGCATTTAGGGTTAGGGTTAGTGTTGAGACTGACGATTTAGTGTTAGGCTTAAAATCAAGAACATGAGCGTTAGAGTTATAGTTGGAATCCACTGCATTTATGTTTAGGCTTAGGGTTAGGTTTTATTAGGGTGAGGATGAGCATCGAGAGCGTGTAAGAATAGTTGTAGGGTTAGAGTTAGGTTGAGGGTTAGGTTTCATAGAATTGAGGGTTAGGGATAGGGTTAGGGTTAGGGTTAGAATCAAGCCCATTTTTAGTGTAAGGGGTTGGGGTTAGGGTTAGGGTTAGAGTGCATATAGAGGTAGGGATAGGAGTAGGGTTAGGATTAGGGTTAGGGTTTGTGTTTGGTAGAATTGAAGTTTAGGGTTCGGCTTAGGGTCAGGATTGGATTTTGGGTTAGAGTCGAGTGCATTTAGGGTTAGGTTTAGTGTTGAGATTGACGATTTAGTGTTAGGGTTATAATCGAGCACATTAGGGTTAGAGTTATGCTTACAATCCACTGCATTTAGGGTCAGGTTTAAGGGTAGGGTCAGGGTTTTGTTCAGAGAGAGGGTTAGAATCGAGGGCATTTAAGGATAGTGTTAGGGGTAGAGTTCTGTATAGGGTTAGCTTTCGTAGAATCGAGGGTTAGGGTTATGGTTAGGGTCAGGATTGCCTTTTGGGTTAGAGTCGAGTGCATTTAGGGTTAGGCTTAGTGTTGAGATTGACGATTTAGTGTTAGGGTTATAATCGAGCAACATTAGGGTTAGAGTTATGGTTAGAATCCACTGCATTTAGGGTTAGGATTAAGGGTAGGGTTAGGGTTATGTTCAGGGAGAGGGTTAGAATCGAGTGCATTTAAGGATAGTGTTAGGGGTAGAGTTCTGTATAGGGTTAGCTTTCGTCGAATCGAGGGGTTAGGGTTAGGGTTAGGGTCAGGATTGCCTTTTGGGTTAGAATCGAATGCATTTAGGGTTAGTGTTAGTGTTGGGATTGACGATTTAGAGTTAATGTTAGAATCAAGCACATTAGGGTTAAATTTATGGTTAGAATCCAGTGCATTTAGGGTTTGGATTAGGGTTAGGGTTAGGGTTATGTTTAGGGTGAGGGTTAGAATCGAGTGCATTTAAGGATCGTGTTAGGGTTAGAGTTAGGTATAGGGTTAGCTTTCATAGAATGGAGGGTCAGTGTTCGGGTTAGAGTTAGGGTAAGGATTAGGGCTTCAATCAAGTGCATTTTTAGTGTTAGGGTTGGGGTTAGGTTTAGGGTTTGAGTTCATTTAGGGGTAGGGGAGGAGTTGGGTTGGGATTAGGGTTAGTGTTTGTGTTGGTAGATTCGAGGTTTTGGGTTAGGCTTAGGGTTAGGAGAGCATTTTGGGTCATAATTCAGAGCATTTAGGCTTAAGGTTAGTGTTGAAATTGATGATTTAGTTTTAGCGTTAGAATCAAGCACATTTAGGGATAGAGTTATGATTAGAATTCAGCGCCTTTAGGGTTAAGGTTAGGGTTAGGGTTAGGGTTAGGGTCAGGGTTAGAATCGAGACCATTTAAGGATAGTGCTAGGGTTAGAGATAGTTTTAGCGTTAGCTTTCGTAGAATCGAGGGTTAGGCTTAGACTTAGGCTTAGGGTGAGGGTTAGGGTGAGAATCAAGCACAGTTTTAGTGTTAGCGTTAGGGTGAGGGTTAAGGTTAAAGTGCTTTTTAGGGCTAGTGGTAGGGGTAGGGTTAGAATTAGGGTTAGGGTTTGTGTTGGTAGAATCGAAGTTTAGGGTTCGGCTTAGGGTCAGGATTGCCTTTTGGTTTAGAATCGAGTGCATTTAGGGTTAGTGTTGAGATTGACGATGTACTGTTAGGCTTAGAATCAAGTACATGAGCGTTAGAGTTATGTTTAGAATCCACTGCATTTATCCTTAGGCTTAGGGTTAGGGTTATTAGGGTCAGGATGAAAATCGAGAGCATTTAAGAATAGTTGTAGTGTTAGAGTTAGGTTTAGGGTTAGGTTTCATAGAAGTGAGGGTTAGGGATAGGGTTAGGGTTTAGGGTTAGAATCAAGCCCATTTTTGGTGTAAGGGGTCGGGTTAGGGTTAGGGTTAGAGTGCATATAGAGGTAGGGATAGGAGTAGGGTTAGGATTAGGGTTAGGGTTTGTGTTGGTAGAATCGAAGTTTAGGGTTCGGCTTAGGGTCAGGATTGCCTTTTGGGTTAGAGTCGAGTGCATTTAGGGTTAGGCTTACTGTTGAGATTGACGATTTAGTGTTAGGGTTATAATCGAGCACATTAGGGTTAGAGTTATGGTTAGAATCCACTGCATTTAGGGTTAGGATTAAGGGTAGGGTTAGGGTTATATTCAGGGAGAGGGTTAGAATCGAGTGCATTTAAGGAGAGTGTTACGGGAAGAGTTCTGTATAGGGTTAGCTTTCGTAGAATCGAGGGTTAGGGTTAGGGTTAGGGTCAGGATTGCCTTTTGGGTTAGAATCGAATGCATTTAGGGTTAGTGTTAGTGTTGGGATTGACGATTTAGAGTTAATGTTAGAATCAAGCACATTAGGGTTAAATTTATGGTTAGAATCCAGTGCATTTAGGGTTTGGATTAGGGTTAGGGTTAGGGTTATGTTTAGGGTGAGGGTTAGAATCGAGTGCATTTAAGGATCGTGTTAGGGTTAGAGTTCGGTATAGGGATAGCTTTCATAGAATCGAGGGTCAGTGTTCGGGTTAGAGTTAGGGTAAGGATTAGGGTTTCAATCAAGTGCATTTTTAGTGTTAGGGTTGGGGTTAGGGTTAGGGTTTGAGTTCATTTAGGGTAGGGGAGGAGTTGGGTTAGGATTAGGGTTGGTGTTTGTGTTGGTAGATTCGAGGTTTTGGGTTAGGCTTAGGGTTAGGAGAGCATTTTGGGTCATAATTCAGAGCATTTAGGCTTAAGGTTAGTGTTGAAATTGATGATTTAGTTTTAGCGTTAGAATCAAGCACATTTAGGGATAGAGTTATGATTAGAATTCAGCGCCTTTAGGGTTAAGGTTAGGGTTAAGGTTAGGGTTAGGGTCAGGGTTAGAATCGAGATCATTTAAGGATAGTGCTAGGGTTAGAGTTAGGTTTAGCGTTAGCTTTCGTAGAATCGAGGGTTAGGCTTAGACTTAGGCTTAGGGTGAGGGTTAGGGTGAGAATCAAGCACAGTTTTAGTGTTAGCGTTAGGGTGAGGGTTAAGGTTAAAGTGCTTTTAGGGCTAGTGGTAGGGGTAGGGTTAGGAGTAGGGTTAAGGTTTGTGTTGGTAGAATCGAGGCTTAGCTATAGGCTTAGGGTCAGAATTGCATTTTGGATCAGAATCGAGCGTATTTAGGCTTTGGGTTAGTGTTCAAATTGACGATTTATTGTTTGGGTTTGAATTGAGCACATTTAGGGTTAGAGTTCTGGTTAAAATTCAGTGCATTTAGGGTTAGGGTTAGGGTTAGGGTTATGATTAGGGTCAGGGTTAAAACCGAGAGCATTTAAGGATAGTGCTAGGGTTAGAGTTCGGTTTAGCCTTCGCTTTCGTAGAATCAAGGGTTAGGCTTCAGGTTAGGCTTAGGGTTAGGGTTAGGGTTAGAATCAGGCGCATTTTGAGTGTTCTGGTTTTCGTCAGGGTATGGCTTAGAGTGCATTTAGGGGTAGGGGTAGGAGTAGGGTTGGGATTAGGCTTAAGGTTTGTGTTGGTAGAATCGAGGTTTAGGATTAGGCTTAGGGTCACGAATGGCTTGTGGGTTAGAATCCAGTGCATTTAGGCTTAGGAATAGTGTTGAAATTGACGATTTAGTGTTAAGGTTAGAATCGAGCACATTTAGGGTTAGAGTTTTGGTTAGAATTCGTTAGGGTTAGGGTTAGTGTTAGGGGTAGGGGTAGGGTTAGAGTGCATTTAGGGGTAGGGGTAGGGGTAGGGTTAGGATTAGGGTTAGGGTTTGTGTTGGTAGAATCGAAGTTTAGGGTTCGGCTTAGGGTCAGGATTGCCTTTTGGGTTAGAATCGAGTGCATGTAGGGTTAGGGTTAGTGTTGAGACTGACGATTTAGTGTTAGGCTTAGAATCAAGCACATGAGCGTTAGAGTTATGGTTAGAATCCATTGCATTTATGCTTAGACTTAGGGTTAGGGTTATTAGGGTCAGGATGAGCATCGAGAGCATTTAAGAATAGTTGTAGGGTTAGAGTTAGGTTTAGGGTTAGGTTTCATAGAATTGAGGGTTAGGTGATAGGGTTAGGGTTAGGGTTAGAATCAAGCCCATTGTTAGTGTAAAGGGGTTGGGTTAGGGTTAGGGTTAGAGTGCATATAGAGATAGGGATAGGAGTAGGGTTAGGATTAGGGTTAGGGTTTGTGTTGGTAGGATCGAGGTTTAGGGTTCGGCTTAGGGTCAGGATTGCCTTTTGGGTTAGAGTCGAGTGCATTTAGGGTTAGGCTTACTGTTGAGATTGACGATTTAGTTGTAGGATTATAATCGAGCACATTAGGGTTAGAGTTATGGTTACAATCCACTGCATTTAGGATTAGGTTTAAGGGGAGGGTCAGGGTTTTGTTCAGGGAGAGGGTTAGAATCGAGTGCATTTAAGGATAGTGTTAGGGGTAGAGTTCTGTATAGGGTTAGCTTTCGTAGAATCGAGGGGTTAGGGTTATGGTTAGGGTCAGGATTGCCTTTTGGGTTAGAGTCGAGTGCATTTAGGGTTAGGCTTAGTGTTGAGATTGACGATTTAGTGTTAGGGTTATAATCGAGCACATTAGGGTTAGAGTTATGGTTAGAATCCACTGCATTTAGGGTTAGGATTAAGGGTAGGGTTAGGATTATGTTCAGGGAGAGGGTTAGAAATCGAGTGCATTTAAGGATAGTGTTAGGGGTAGAGTTCTGTATAGGGTTAGTTTTGGTAGAATCGAGGGTTAGGGTTAGGGATAGGGTCAGGATTGCTTTTGGGTTAGAATCGAATGCATTTAGGGTTAGGGTTAGTGTTGGGATTGACGATTTAGAGTTAATGTTAGAATCAAGCACATTAGGGTTAAATTTATGGTTAGAATCCAGTGCATTTAGGGTTTGGATTAGGGTTAGGGTTAGGGTTATGTTTAGGGTGAGGGTTAGAATCGAGTGCATTTAAGGATCGTGTTAGGGTTAGAGTTAGGTATAGGGTTAGCTTTCATGGAATCGAGGGTCAGTGTTCGGGTTAGAGTTAGGGTAAGCATTAGGGTTTGGATCAAGTGCATTTTTAGTGTTAGGGTTGGGGTTAGGGTTAGGGTTTGAGTTCATTTAGGGGTAGGGGAGGAGTTGGGTTAGGATTAGGGTTAGTGTTTGTGTTGGTAGATTCGAGGTTTTGGGTTAGGCTTAGGGTTAGGAGAGCATTTTGGGTCATAATTCAGAGCATTTAGGCTTAAGGTTAGTGTTGAAATTGATGATTTAGTTTTAGCGTTAGAATCAAGCACATTTAGGGATAGAGTTATGATTAGAATTCAGCGCCTTTAGGGTTAAGGTTAGGGTTAGGGTTAGGGTTAGGGTCAGGGTTAGAATCGAGACCATTTAAGGATAGTGCTAGGGTTAGAGTTAGGTTTAGCGTTAGCTTTCGTAGAATCGAGGGTTAGGCTTAGACTTAGGCTTAGGGTGAGGATTAGGGTGAGAATCAAGCACAGTTTTGGTGTTAGCGTTAGGGTGAGGGTTAAGGTTAAAGTGCTTTTAGGGCTAGTGGTAGGGGTAGGGTTAGAATTAGGGTTAGGGTTTGTGTTGGTAGAATCGAAGTTTAGGGTTCGGCTTAGGGTCAGGATTGCCTTTTGGTTTAGAATCGAGTGCATTTAGGGTTAGTGTTGAGATTGACGATTTACTGTTAGGCTTAGAATCAAGCACATGAGCGTTAGAGTTATGTTTAGAATCCACTGCATTTATCCTTAGGCTTAGGGTTAGGGTTATTAGGGTAAGGATGAAAATCGAGAGCATTTAAGAATAGTTGTAGTGTTAGAGTTAGGTTTAGGGTTAGGTTTCATAGAAGTGAGGGTTAGGGATAGGGTTAGGGTTAGGGTTAGAATCAAACCCATTTTTGGTGTAAGGGGTCGGGTTAGGTTTAGGGTTAGAGTGCATATAGAGGTAGGGATAGGAGTAGGGTTAGGATTAGGGTTAGGGTTTGTGTTGGTAGAATCGAAGTTTAGGGTTCGGCTTAGGGTCAGGATTGCCTTTTGGGTTAGAGTCGAGTGCATTTAGGGTTAGGCTTAGTGTTGAGATTGACGATTTAGTGTTAGGGTTATAATCGAGCACATTAGGGTTAGAGTTATGGTTAGAATCCACTGCATTTAGGGTTAGGATTAAGGGTAGGGTTAGGGTTATATTCAGGGAGAGGGTTAGAATCGAGTGCATTTAAGGAGAGTGTTACGGGAAGAGTTCTGTATAGGGTTAGCTTTCGTAGAATCGAGGGTTAGGGTTAGGGTTAGAGTCAGGATTGCCTTTTGGGTTAGAATCGAATGCATTTAGGGTTAGTGTTAGTGTTGGGATTGACGATTTAGCGTTAATGTTAGAATCAAGCACATTAGGGTTAAATTTATGGTTAGAATCCAGTGCATTTAGGGTTTGGATTAGGGTTAGGGTTAGGGTTATGTTTAGGGTGAGGGTTAGAATCGAGTGCATTTAAGGATCGTGTTAGGGTTAGAGTTCGGTATAGGGTTAGCTTTCATAGAATCGAGGGTCAGTGTTCGGGTTAGAGTTAGGGTAAGGATTAGGGTTTCAATCAAGTGCATTTTTAGTGTTAAGGTTGGGGTTAGGGTTAGGGTTTGAGTTCATTTAGGGTAGGGGAGGAGTTGGGTTAGGATTAGGGTTAGTGTTTGTGTTGGTAGATTCGAGGTTTTGGGTTAGGCTTAGGGTTAGGAGAGCATTTTGGGTCATAATTCAGAGCATTTAGGCTTAAGGTTAGTGTTGAAATTGATGATTTAGTTTTAGCGTTAGAATCAAGCACATTTAGGGATAGAGTTATGATTAGAATTCAGCGCCTTTAGGGTTAAGGTTAGGGTTAAGGTTAGGGTTAGGGTCAGGGTTAGAATCGAGACCATTTAAGGATAGTGCTAGGGTTAGAGTTAGGTTTAGCGTTAGCTTTCGTAGAATCGAGGGTTAGGCTTAGACTTAGGCTTAGGGTGAGGGTTAGGGTGAGAATCAAGCACAGTTTTAGTGTTAGCGTTAGGGTGAGGGATAAGGTTAAAGTGCTTTTAGGGCTAGTGGTAGGGGTAGGGTTAGGAGTAGGGTTAAGGTTTGTGTTGGTAGAATCGAGGCTTAGCTATAGGCTTAGGGTCAGGATTGCATTTTGGATCAGAATCGAGCGTATTTAGGCTTTGGGTTAGTGTTCAAATTGACGATTTATTGTTAGGGTTTGAATTGAGCACATTTAGGGTTAGAGTTCTGGTTAAAATTCAGTGCATTTAGGGTTAGGGTTAGGGTTAGGGTTAGGGTTAGGGTTAGGGTTAGGGTCAGGGTTAAAACCGAGAGCATTTAAGGATAGTGCTAGGGTTAGAGTTCGGTTTAGCGTTCGCTTTCGTAGAATCGAGGGTTAGGCTTCAGGTTAGGCTTAGGGTTAGGGTTAGGGTTAGAATCAGGCGCATTTTGAGTGTTCTGGTTTTCGTCAGGGTATGGCTTAGAGTGCATTTAGGGGTAGGGGTAGGAGTAGGGTTGGGATTAGGGTTAAGGTTTGTGTTGGTAGAATCGAGGTTTAGGATTAGGCTTAGGGTCAGGATTGCCTTTTGGGTTAGAATCGAGTGCATGTAGGGTTAGGGTTAGTGTTGACACTGACGATTTAGTGTTAGGCTTAGAATCAAGCACATGAGCGTTAGAGTTATGGTTAGAATCCATTGCATTTATGCTTAGACTTAGGGTTAGGGTTATTAGGGTCAGGATGAGCATCGAGAGCATTTAAGAATAGTTGTAGGGTTAGAGTTAGGTTTAGGGTTAGGTTTCATAGAATTGAGGGTTAGGGATAGGGTTAGGGTTAGGGTTAGAATCAAGCCCATTGTTAGTGTAAGGGGTTGGGTTAGGGTTAGGGTTAGAGTGCATATAGAGATAGGGATAGGAGTAGGGTTAGGATTAGGGTTAGGGTTTGTGTTGGTAGGATCGAGGTTTAGGGTTCGGCTTAGGGTCAGGATTGCCTTTTGGGTTAGAGTCGAGTGCATTTAGGGTTAGGCTTACTGTTGAGATTGACGATTTAGTTGTAGGATTATAATCGAGCACATTAGGGTTAGAGTTATGGTTACAATCCACTGCATTTAGGATTAGGTTTAAGGGGAGGGTCAGGGTTTTGTTCAGGGAGAGGGTTAGAATCGAGTGCATTTAAGGATAGTGTTAGGGGTAGAGTTCTGTATAGGGTTAGCTTTCGTAGAATCGAGGGTTAGGGTTATGGTTAGGGTCAGGATTGCCTTTTGGGTTAGAGTCGAGTGCATTTAGGGTTAGGCTTAGTGTTGAGATTGACGATTTAGTGTTAGGGTTATAATCGAGCACATTAGGGTTAGAGTTATGGTTAGAATCCACTGCATTTAGGGTTAGGATTAAGGGTAGGGTTAGGATTATGTTCAGGGAGAGGGTTAGAATCGAGTGCATTTAAGGATAGTGTTAGGGGTAGAGTTCTGTATAGGGTTAGTTTTGGTAGAATCGAGGGTTAGGGTTAGGGATAGGGTCAGGATTGCCTTTTGGGTTAGAATCGAATGCATTTAGGGTTAGGGTTAGTGTTGGGATTGACGATTTAGAGTTAATGTTAGAATCAAGCACATTAGGGTTAAATTTATGGTTAGAATCCAGTGCATTTAGGGTTTGGATTAGGGTTAGGGTTAGGGTTATGTTTAGGGTGAGGGTTAGAATCGAGTGCATTTAAGGATCGTGTTAGGGTTAGAGTTAGGTATAGGGTTAGCTTTCATGGAATCGAGGGTCAGTGTTCGGGTTAGAGTTAGGGTAAGCATTAGGGTTTGGATCAAGTGCATTTTTAGTGTTAGGGTTGGGGTTAGGGTTAGGGTTTGAGTTCATTTAGGGGTAGGGGAGGAGTTGGGTTAGGATTAGGGTTAGTGTTTGTGTTGGTAGATTCGAGGTTTTGGGTTAGGCTTAGGGTTAGGAGAGCATTTTGGGTCATAATTCAGAGCATTTAGGCTTAAGGTTAGTGTTGAAATTGATGATTTAGTTTTAGCGTTAGAATCAAGCACATTTAGGGATAGAGTTATGATTAGAATTCAGCGCCTTTAGGGTTAAGGTTAGGGTTAGGGTTAGGGTTAGGGTCAGGGTTAGAATCGAGACCATTTAAGGATAGTGCTAGGGTTAGAGTTAGGTTTAGCGTTAGCTTTCGTAGAATCGAGGGTTAGGCTTAGACTTAGGCTTAGGGTGAGGATTAGGGTGAGAATCAAGCACAGTTTTGGTGTTAGCGTTAGGGTGAGGGTTAAGGTTAAAGTGCTTTTAGGGCTAGTGGTAGGGGTAGGGTTAGAATTAGGGTTAGGGTTTGTGTTGGTAGAATCGAAGTTTAGGGTTCGGCTTAGGGTCAGGATTGCCTTTTGGTTTAGAATCGAGTGCATTTAGGGTTAGTGTTGAGATTGACGATTTACTGTTAGGCTTAGAATCAAGCACATGAGCGTTAGAGTTATGTTTAGAATCCACTGCATTTATCCTTAGGCTTAGGGTTAGGGTTATTAGGGTAAGGATGAAAATCGAGAGCATTTAAGAATAGTTGTAGTGTTAGAGTTAGGTTTAGGGTTAGGTTTCATAGAAGTGAGGGTTAGGGATAGGGTTAGGGTTAGGGTTAGAATCAAACCCATTTTTGGTGTAAGGGGTCGGGTTAGGTTTAGGGTTAGAGTGCATATAGAGGTAGGGATAGGAGTAGGGTTAGGATTAGGGTTAGGGTTTGTGTTGGTAGAATCGAAGTTTAGGGTTCGGCTTAGGGTCAGGATTGCCTTTTGGGTTAGAGTCGAGTGCATTTAGGGTTAGGCTTAGTGTTGAGATTGACGATTTAGTGTTAGGGTTATAATCGAGCACATTAGGGTTAGAGTTATGGTTAGAATCCACTGCATTTAGGGTTAGGATTAAGGGTAGGGTTAGGGTTATATTCAGGGAGAGGGTTAGAATCGAGTGCATTTAAGGAGAGTGTTACGGGAAGAGTTCTGTATAGGGTTAGCTTTCGTAGAATCGAGGGTTAGGGTTAGGGTTAGAGTCAGGATTGCCTTTTGGGTTAGAATCGAATGCATTTAGGGTTAGTGTTAGTGTTGGGATTGACGATTTAGCGTTAATGTTAGAATCAAGCACATTAGGGTTAAATTTATGGTTAGAATCCAGTGCATTTAGGGTTTGGATTAGGGTTAGGGTTAGGGTTATGTTTAGGGTGAGGGTTAGAATCGAGTGCATTTAAGGATCGTGTTAGGGTTAGAGTTCGGTATAGGGTTAGCTTTCATAGAATCGAGGGTCAGTGTTCGGGTTAGAGTTAGGGTAAGGATTAGGGTTTCAATCAAGTGCATTTTTAGTGTTAAGGTTGGGGTTAGGGTTAGGGTTTGAGTTCATTTAGGGTAGGGGAGGAGTTGGGTTAGGATTAGGGTTAGTGTTTGTGTTGGTAGATTCGAGGTTTTGGGTTAGGCTTAGGGTTAGGAGAGCATTTTGGGTCATAATTCAGAGCATTTAGGCTTAAGGTTAGTGTTGAAATTGATGATTTAGTTTTAGCGTTAGAATCAAGCACATTTAGGGATAGAGTTATGATTAGAATTCAGCGCCTTTAGGGTTAAGGTTAGGGTTAAGGTTAGGGTTAGGGTCAGGGTTAGAATCGAGACCATTTAAGGATAGTGCTAGGGTTAGAGTTAGGTTTAGCGTTAGCTTTCGTAGAATCGAGGGTTAGGCTTAGACTTAGGCTTAGGGTGAGGGTTAGGGTGAGAATCAAGCACAGTTTTAGTGTTAGCGTTAGGGTGAGGGATAAGGTTAAAGTGCTTTTAGGGCTAGTGGTAGGGGTAGGGTTAGGAGTAGGGTTAAGGTTTGTGTTGGTAGAATCGAGGCTTAGCTATAGGCTTAGGGTCAGGATTGCATTTTGGATCAGAATCGAGCGTATTTAGGCTTTGGGTTAGTGTTCAAATTGACGATTTATTGTTAGGGTTTGAATTGAGCACATTTAGGGTTAGAGTTCTGGTTAAAATTCAGTGCATTTAGGGTTAGGGTTAGGGTTAGGGTTAGGGTTAGGGTTAGGGTTAGGGTCAGGGTTAAAACCGAGAGCATTTAAGGATAGTGCTAGGGTTAGAGTTCGGTTTAGCGTTCGCTTTCGTAGAATCGAGGGTTAGGCTTCAGGTTAGGCTTAGGGTTAGGGTTAGGGTTAGAATCAGGCGCATTTTGAGTGTTCTGGTTTTCGTCAGGGTATGGCTTAGAGTGCATTTAGGGGTAGGGGTAGGAGTAGGGTTGGGATTAGGGTTAAGGTTTGTGTTGGTAGAATCGAGGTTTAGGATTAGGCTTAGGGTCAGGATTGCCTTTTGGGTTAGAATCGAGTGCATGTAGGGTTAGGGTTAGTGTTGACACTGACGATTTAGTGTTAGGCTTAGAATCAAGCACATGAGCGTTAGAGTTATGGTTAGAATCCATTGCATTTATGCTTAGACTTAGGGTTAGGGTTATTAGGGTCAGGATGAGCATCGAGAGCATTTAAGAATAGTTGTAGGGTTAGAGTTAGGTTTAGGGTTAGGTTTCATAGAATTGAGGGTTAGGGATAGGGTTAGGGTTAGGGTTAGAATGAAGCCCATTTTTAGTGTAAGGGGTTGGGTTAGGGTTAGGGTTAGAGTGCATATAGAGATAGGGATAGGAGTAGGGTTAGGATTAGGGTTAGGGTTTGTGTTGGTAGGATCGAGGTTTAGGGTTAGTCTTAGGGTCAGGATTGCCTTTTGGGTTAGAGTCGAGTGCATTTAGGGTTAGGCTTACTGTTGAGATTGACGATTTAGTTGTAGGATTATAATCGAGCACATTAGGGTTAGAGTTATGGTTACAATCCACTGCATTTAGGTTTAGGTTTAAGGGGAGGGTCAGGGTTTTGTTCAGGGAGAGGGTTAGAATCGAGTGCATTTAAGGATAGTGTTAGGGGTAGAGTTATGTATAGGGTTAGCTTTCGTAGAATCGAGGGTTAGGGTTAGGGTTAGGGTCAGGATTGCCTTTTGCGTTAGAGTCGAGTGCATTTAGGGTTAGGCTTAGTGTTGAGATTGACGATTTAGTGTTAGGGTTATAATCGAGCATATTAGGGTTAGAGTTATGGTTAGAATCCACTGCATTTAGGGTTAGGATTAAGGGTAGGGTTAGGATTATGTTCAGGGAGAGGGTTAGAATCGAGTGCATTTAAGGATAGTGTTAGGGGTAGAGTTCTGTATAGGGTTAGTTTTCGTAGAATCGAGGGTTAGGGTTAGGGATAGGGTCATAATTGCCTTTTGGGTTAGAATCGAATGCATTTAGGGTTAGGGTTAGTGTTGGGATTGACGATTTAGAGTTAATGTTAGAATCAAGCACATTAGGGTTAAATTTATGGTTAGAATCCAGTGCATTTAGGGTTTGGATTAGGGTTAGGGTTAGGGTTATGTTTAGGGTGAGGGTTAGAATCGAGTGCATTTAAGGATCGTGTTAGGGTTAGAGTTAGGTATAGGGTTAGCTTTCATAGAATCGAGGGTCAGTGTTCGGGTTAGAGTTAGGGTAAGGATTAGGGTTTCAATCAAGTGCATTTTTAGTGTTAGGGTTGGGGTTAGGGTTAGGGTTTGAGTTCATTTAGGGGTAGGGGAGGAGTTGGGTTAGGATTAGGGTTAGTGTTTGTGTTGGTAGATTCGAGGTTTTGGGTTAGGCTTAGGGTTAGGAGAGCATTTTGGGTCATAATTCAGAGCATTTAGGCTTAAGGTTAGTGTTGAAATTGATGATTTAGTTTTAGCGTTAGAATCAAGCACATTTAGGGATAGAGTTATGATTAGAATTCAGCGCCTTTAGGGTTAAGGTTAGGGTTAGGGTTAGGGTTAGGGTCAGGGTTAGAATCGAGACCATTTAAGGATAGTGCTAGGGTTAGAGTTAGGTTTAGCGTTAGCTTTCGTAGAATCGAGGGTTAGGCTTAGACTTAGGCTTAGGGTGAGGGTTAGGGTGAGAATCAAGCACAGTTTTAGTGTTAGCGTTAGGGTGAGGGTTAAGGTTAAAGTGCTTTTAGGGCTAGTGGTAGGGGTAGGGTTAGGAGTAGGGTTAAGGTTTGTGTTGGCAGAATCGAGGTTTAACTATAGGCTTAGGATCAGGATTGCATTTTGGATCAGAATCGAGCGTATTTAGGCTTTGGGTTAGTGTTCCAATTGACGATTTAGTGTTAGGGTTTGAATCGAGCACATTTAGGGTTAGTGTTATGGTTAAAATTCAGTGCATTTAGGGTTAGGGTTAGGGTTAGGGTTGGGGTCAGGGTTAAAACCGAGAGCATTTAAGGATAGTGCTAGGGTTAGAGTTCGGTTTAGCGTTCGCTTTCGTAGAATGGAGGGTTAGGCTTCAGGTTAGGCTTAGGGTTAGGGTTAGGGTTAGAATCAGGCGCATTTTTAGTGTTCTGGTTTTCGTCAGGGTATGGCTTAGAGGGCATTTAGGCGTAGGGGTAGGAGTAGGGTTGGGATTAGGCTTAAGGTTTGTGTTGGTAGAATCGAGGTTTAGGATTAGGCTTAGGGTCACGAATGGCTTGTGGGTTAGAATCCAGTGCATTTAGGCTTAGGGATAGTGTTGAAATTGACGATTTAGTGTTAGGGTTAGAATCGAGCACATTTAGGGTTAGAGTTTTGGTTGGAATTCGTTAGGGTTAGGGTTAGTGTTAGGGTAGGGGCAGGGTTAGAGTGCATTTAGAGGTAGGGGTAGGGCTAGGGTTAGGATTAGGGTCAGAGTTTGTGTTGGTAGAATCGAAGTTTAGGGTTCGGCTTAGGGTCAGGATTGCCTTTTGGGTTAGAGTCGAGTGCATTTAGGGTTAGGCTTAGTGTTGAGATTGACGATTTAGTGTTAGGGTTATAATCGAGCACATTAGGATTAGAGTTATGGTTAGAATCCACTGCATTTAGGGTTAGGATTAAGGGTAGGGTTAGGGTTATGTTCAGGGAGAGGGTTAGAATCGAGTGCATTTAAGGATAGTGTTAGGGGTAGAGTTCTGTATAGGGTTAGCTTTCGTAGAATCGAGGGTTAGGGTTAGGGTTAGGGTCAGGATTGCCTTTTGGGTTAGAATCGAATGCATTTAGGGGTAGGGTTAGTGTTGGGATTGACGATTTAGAGTTAATGTTAGAATCAAGCACATTAGGGTTAAATTTATGGTTAGAATCCAGTGCATTTAAGGTTTGGATTAGGGTTAGGGTTAGGGTTATGTTTAGGGTGAGGGTTAGAATCGAGTGCATTTAAGGATCGTGTTAGGGTTAGAGTTAGGTATAGGGTTAGCTATCATAGAATCGAGGGTCAGTGTTCGGGTTAGAGTTAGGGTAAGGATTAGGGTTTGAATCAAGTGCATTTTTAGTGTTAGGGTTGGGGTTAGGGTTAGGGTTTGAGTTCATGTAGGGGTAGGGGAGGAGTTGGGTTAGGATTAGGGTTAGTGTTTGTGTTGGTAGATTCGAGGTTTTGGGTTAGGCTTAGGGTTAGGAGAGCATTTTGGGTCATAATTCAGAGCATTTAGGCTTAAGGTTAGTGTTGAAATTGATGATTTAGTTTTAGCGTTAGAATCAAGCACATTTAGGGTTAGAGTTATGATTAGAATTCAGTGCATTTAGGGTTAGGGTTAGGGTTAGTGTTATGGTTAGGGTCAGGGTTAGAATCTAGAGCATTTAAGGATAGTGCTAGGGTTAGAGTTAGGTTTAGCGTTAGCTTTCGTAGAATCGAGGGTTAGGCTTAGAGTTAGGCTTACGGTGAGGGTTAGGGTGAGAATCAAGCACAGTTTTAGTGTTAGCGTTAGGGTGAGGGTTAAGGTTAAAGTGCTTTTAGGGCTAGAGGTAGGGGTAGGGTTAGGAGTAGGGTTAAGGTTTGTGTTGGTAGAATCGAGGTTTAGGTTTAGGCTTAGGGTCAGGATTGCATTTTGGATCAGAATCGAGCGTATTTAGCCTTTGGGTTAGTGTTCAAATTGAGGATTTAGTGTTAGGGTTTGAATCGAGCACATTTAGGGTTAGAGTTATGGTTAAAATTCAGTGCATTTAGGGTTAGGGTTAGGGTTATGGTTTGGGTCAGGGTTAAAACCGAGAGCATTTAAGGATAGTGCTAGGGTTAGAGTTCGGTTTAGCGTTCGCTTTCGTAGAATCGAGGGTTAGGCTTCAGGTTAGGCTTAGGGTTAGGGTTAGGGTTAGAATCAGGCGCATTTTGAGTGTTCTGGTTTTCGTCAGGGTATGGCTTAGAGTGCATTTAGGGGTAGGGGTAGGAGTAGGGTTGGGATTAGGATTAAGGTTTGTTTTGGTAGAATCGAGGTTTAGGATTAGGCTTAGGGTCAGGAATGGCTTTTGGGTTAGAATCCAGTGCATTTAGGCTTAGGGATAGTGTTGAAATTGACGATTTAGTGTTAGGGTTAGAATCGAGCACATTTAGGGTTAGAGTTTTGGTTAGAATCCACTGCATTTATGCTTAGGCTTAGGGTTAGGGTTATTAGGGTCAGGATGAAAATCGAGAGCATTTGAGAATAGTTGTAGGGTTAGAGTTAGGTTTAGGGTTAGGTTTCATAGAATTGAGAGTTAGGGATAGGGTTAGGGTTAGGGTTAGAATCAAGCCCATTTTTAGTGTAAGGGGTTGGGTTAGGGTTAGGGTTAGAGTGCATATAGAGGTAGGGATAGGAGTAGGGTTAGGATTAGGGTTAGGGTTTGTGTTGGTAGAATCGAAGTTTAGGGTTCGGCTTAGGGTCAGGATTGCCTTTTGGGTTAGAGTCGAGTGCATTTAGGGTTAGGCTTAGTGTTGAGATTGACGATTTAGTGTTAGGGTTATAATCGAGCACATTAGGGTTAGAGTTATGGTTAGAATCCACTGCATTTAGGGTTAGGATTAAGGGTAGGGTTAGGGTTATGTTCAGGGAGAGGGTTAGAATCGAGTGCATTTAAGGATAGTGTTAGGGGTAGAGTTCTGTATAGGGTTAATTTTCGTAGAATCGAGGGTTAGGGTTAGGGTTAGGGTCAGGATTGCCTTTTGGGTTAGAATCGAATGCATTTAGGGTTAGGGTTAGTGTTGGGATTGACGATTTAGAGTTAATGTTCGAATCAAGCACATTAGGGTTAAATTTATGGTTAGAATCCAGTGCATTTAGGGTTTGGCTTAGGGTTAGGGTTAGGGTTATGTTTAGGGTGAGCGTTAGAATCGAGTGCATTTAAGGATCGTGTTAGGGTTAGAGTTAGGTATAGGGTTAGCTTTCATAGAATCGAGGGTCAGTGTTCGGGTTAGAGTTAGGGTAAGCATTAGGGTTTGGATCAAGTGCATTTTTAGTGTTAGGGTTGGGGTTAGGGTTAGGGTTTGAGTTCATTTAGGGGTAGGGGAGGAGTTGGGTTAGGATTAGGGTTAGTGTTTGTGTTGGTAGATTCGAGGTTTTGGGTTAGGCTTAGGGTTAGGAGAGCATTTTGGGTCATAATTCAGAGCATTTAGGCTTAAGGTTAGTGTTGAAATTGATGATTTAGTTTTAGCGTTAGAATCAAGCACATTTAGGGATAGAGTTATGATTAGAATTCAGCGCATTTAGGGTTAAGGTTAGGGTTAGGGTTAGGGTTAGGGTCAGGGTTAGAATCGAGACCATTTAAGGATAGTGCTAGGGTTAGAGTTAGGTTAGCGTTAGCTTTCGTAGAATCGAGGGTTAGGCTTAGACTTAGGCTTAGGGTGAGGGTTAGGGTTAGAATCAAGCACAGTTTTAGTGTTAGCGTTAGGGTGAGGGTTAAGGTTAAAGTGCTTGTAGGGCTAGTGGTAGGGGTAGGGTTAGGATTACGGTTAAGGTTTGTGTTGGTAGAATCGAGGCTTAGCTATAGGCTTAGGGTCAGGATTGCATTTTGGATCAGAATCGAGCTTATTTAGGCTTTGGGTTAGTGCTCAAATTGACGATTTAGTGTTAGGGTTTGAATCGAGCACATTTAGGGTTAGAGTTCTGGTTAAAATTCAGTGCATTTCGGGTTAGGGTTAGGGTTAGGGTTAGGGTCAGGGTTAAAACCGAGAGCATTTAAGGATTGTGCTAGGGTTAGAGTTCGGTTTAGCGTTCGCTTACGTAGAATCGAGGGTTAGGCTTCAGGTTATTCTTAGGGTTAGGATTAGGGTTAGGGTTAGAATCAGGCGCATTTTTAGTGTTCTGGTTTTCGTCAGGGTATGGCTTAGAGTGCATATAGGGGTAGGGGTAGGAGTAGGGTTGGGTTTAGGTTTAAGGTTTCTGTTGGTAGAGTCGAGGTTTAGGGTTAGGCTTAAGGTCAGGAATGGTTTTTGGGTTAGAATCCAGTGCATTTAGGCTTACGGATTGTGTTGAAATTGACGATTTAGTGTTAGGGTTAGAATCGAGCACATTTAGGGTTAGAGTTTTGGTTAGAATTCGTTAGGGTTAGGGTTAGTTTTAGGGGTAGGTGTAGGGGTAGGGTTAGAATTAGGGTTAGGGTTTGTGTTGGTACAATCGAAGCTTAGGGTTCGGCTTAGGGTCAGGATTGCCTTTTGGGTTAGAATCGAGTGCATTTAGGGTTAGGGTTAGTGTTGAGATTGACGATTTAATGTTAGGCTTAGAATCAAGCACATGAGCGTTAGAGTTATGGTTAGAATCCACTGCATTTATGCTTAGGCTTAGGGTTAAGGTTATAAGGGTCAGGATGAGAATCGAGAGCATTTAAGAATAGTTGTAGGGTTAGAGTGAGGTTTAGGGTTAGGTTTCATAGAATTGAGGGTTAGGGATAAGGTTAGGGTTAGGGTTAGAATCAAGTGCATTTTTAGTGTTAGGGTTGGGGTTAGGGTTAGGGTTTGAGTTCATGTAGGGGTATGGAGGAGTTGGGTTAGGATTAGGGTTAGTGTTTGTGTTGGTAGATTCGAGGTTTTGGGTTAGGCTTAGGGTTAGGAGAGCATTTTGGGTCATAATTCAGAGCATTTAGGCTTAAGGTTAGTGTTGAAATTGATGATTTAGTTTTAGCGTTAGAATCAAGCAGATTTAGGGATAGAGTTATGATTAAAATTCAGCGCCTTTAGGGTTAAGGTTAGGGTTAGGGTTAGGGTTAGGGTCAGGGTTAGAATCGAGACCATTTAAGGATAGTGCTAGGGTTAGAATAAGGTTTAGCGTTAGCTTTCGTAGAATCGAGGGTTAGGCTTAGACTTAGGCTTAGGGTGAGGGTTAGGGTGAGAATCAAGCACAGTTTTAGTGTTAGCGTTAGGGTGAGGGTTAAGGTTAAAGTGCTTTTAGGGCTAGTGGTAGGGGTAGGGTTAGGAGTAGGGTTAAGGTTTGTGTTGGTAGAATCGAGGTTTAGCTATAGGCTTAGGGTCAGGATTGCATTTTGGATCAGAATCGAGCGTATTTAGGCTTTGGGTTAGTGTTCAAATTGACGATTTAGTGTTAGGGTTTGAATCGAGCACATTTAGGGTTAGAGTTATGGTTAAAATTCAGTGCATTTAGGGTTAGGGTTAGGGTTAGGGTCAGGGTTAAAACCGAGAGCATTTAAGGATAGGGCTAGGGTTAGAGTTCGGTTTAGCGTTCGCTTTCGTAGAATCAAGGGTTAGGCTTCAGGTTAGGCTTCGGGTTAGGGTTAGGGTTAGAATCAGGCGCGTTTTTAGTGTTCTGATTTTCGTCAGGGTATGGCTTAGTGTGCATTTACGGGTAGGGGTAGGAGTAGGGTTGGGATTAGGGTTAAGGTTTGTGTTGGTAGAGTCGAGGTTTAGGGTTCGGCTTAGGGTCAGGATTGCATTTTGAGTTAGAGTCGAGTGCATTTAGGGTTAGGGTTAGTGTTGAGATTGACGATTTAGTGTTAGGCTTAGAATCAAGCACATGAGGGTTAGAGTTATGGTTAGAATCCACTGCATTTAAGCTTAGGGTTAGGGTTAGGGTTATTAGGGTCAGGATTAGAATCGAGAGCATTTAAGAATATTTGTAGGGTTAGAGTTAGGTTTAGGGTTAGGTTTCATAGAATTGAGGGTTAGGAATAGGGTTAGGGTTAGGGATAGAATACAAGCCCATTTTATTGTAAGGGCTTGGGTTAGGGTTAGGGTTAGAGTGCATATAGAGGTAGGGATAGGAGTAGGGTTAGGATTAGGGTTAGGGTTTGTGTTGGTAGAATCGAAGTTTAGGGTTCGGCTTAGGGACAGGATTGCCTTTTGGGTTAGAGTCGAGTGCATTTAGGGTTAGGCTTAGTGTTGAGATTGACGATTTAGTGTTAGGGTTATAATCGAGCACATTAGGGTTAGAGTTATGGTTAGAATCCACTGCATTTAGGGTTAGGATTAAGGGTAGGGTTAGGGTTATGTTCAGGGAGAGGGTTAGAATCGAGTGCATTTAAGGATAGTGTTAGGGGTAGAGTTCTGTATAGGGTTAATTTTCGTAGAATCGAGGGTTAGGGTTAGGGTTAGGGTCAGGATTGCCTTTTGGGTTAGAATCGAATGCATTTAGGGTTAGGGTTAGTGTTGGGATTGACGATTTAGAGTTAATGTTCGAATCAAGCACATTAGGGTTAAATTTATGGTTAGAATCCAGTGCATTTAGGGTTTGGCTTAGGGTTAGGGTTAGGGTTATGTTTAGGGTGAGCGTTAGAATCGAGTGCATTTAAGGATCGTGTTAGGGTTAGAGTTAGGTATAGGGTTAGCTTTCATAGAATCGAGGGTCAGTGTTCGGGTTAGAGTTAGGGTAAGCATTAGGGTTTGGATCAAGTGCATTTTTAGTGTTAGGGTTGGGGTTAGGGTTAGGGTTTGAGTTCATTTAGGGGTAGGGGAGGAGTTGGGTTAGGATTAGGGTTAGTGTTTGTGTTGGTAGATTCGAGGTTTTGGGTTGGGCTTAGCGTTAGGAGAGCATTTTGGGTCATAATTCAGAGCATTTAGGCTTAAGGTTAGTGTTGAAATTGATGATTTAGTTTTAGCGTTAGAATCAAGCACATTTAGGGATAGAGTTATGATTAGAATTCAGCGCATTTAGGGTTAAGGTTAGGGTTAGGGTTAGGGTTAGGGTCAGGGTTAGAATCGAGACCATTTAAGGATAGTGCTAGGGTTAGAGTTAGGTTAGCGTTAGCTTTCGTAGAATCGAGGGTTAGGCTTAGACTTAGGCTTAGGGTGAGGGTTAGGGTGAGAATCAAGCACAGTTTTAGTGTTAGCGTTAGGGTGAGGGTTAAGGTTAAAGTGCTTTTAGGGCTAGTGGTAGGGGTAGGGTTAGGATTACGGTTAAGGTTTGTGTTGGTAGAATCGAGGCTTAGGTTTAGGCTTAGGGTCAGGATTGCATTTTGGATCAGAATCGAGCATATTTAGCCTTTGGGTTAGTGTTCAAATTGACGATTTAGTGTTAGGGTTTGAATCGAGCACATTTAGGGTTAGAGTTATGGTTAAAATTCAGTGCATTTAGGGTTAGGGTTAGGGTTATGGTTTGGGTCAGGGTTAAAACCGAGAGCATTTAAGGATAGTGCTAGGGTTAGAGTTCGGTTTAGCGTTCGCTTTCGTAGAATCGAGGGTTAGGCTTCAGGTTAGGCTTAGGGTTAGGGTTAGGGTTAGAATCAGGCGCATTTTGAGTGTTCTGGTTTTCGTCAGGGTATGGCTTAGAGTGCATTTAGGGGTAGGGGTAGGAGTAGGGTTGGGATTAGGATTAAGGTTTGTTTTGGTAGAATCGAGGTTTAGGATTAGGCTTAGGGTCAGGAATGGCTTTTGGGTTAGAATCCAGTGCATTTAGGCTTAGGGATAGTGTTGAAATTGACGATTTAGTGTTAGGGTTAGAATCGAGCACATTTAGGGTTAGAGTTTTGGTTAGAATTCGTTAGGGTTAGGGTTAGTGTTAGGGGTAGGGGTAGGGTTAGAGTGCATTTAGGGGTAGGGGTAGGGGTAGGGTTAGGATTAGGGTTAGGGTTTGTGTTGGTAGAATCGAAGTTTAGGGTTCGGCTTAGGGCAGGATTGCCTTTTGGGTTAGAATCGAGTGCATTTAGGGTTAGGGTTAGTGTTGAGATTGACGATTTAGTGTTAGGCTTAGAATCAAGCACATGAGCGTTAGAGTTATGTTTAGAATCCACTGCATTTATGCTTAGGCTTAGGGTTAGGGTTATTAGGGTCAGGATGAAAATCGAGAGCATTTGAGAATAGTTGTAGGGTTAGAGTTAGGTTTAGGGTTAGGTTTCATAGAATTGAGGGTTAGGGATAGGGTTAGGTTTAGGGTTAGAATCAAGCCCATTTTTAGTGTAAGGGGTTGGGTTAGGGTTAGGGTTAGAGTGCATATAGAGGTAGGGATAGGAGTAGGGTTAGGATTAGGGTTAGGGTTTGTGTTGGTAGAATCGAAGTTTAGGGTTCGGCTTAGGGTCAGGATTGCCTTTTGGGTTAGAGTCGAGTGCATTTAGGGTTAGGCTTAGTGTTGAGATTGACGATTTAGTGTTAGGGTTATAATCGAGCACATTAGGGTTAGAGTTATGGTTAGAATCCACTGCATTTAGGGTTAGGATTAAGGGTAGGGTTAGGGTTATGTTCAGGGAGAGGGTTAGAATCGAGTGCATTTAAGGATAGTGTTAGGGGTAGAGTTCTGTATAGGGTTAATTTTCGTAGAATCGAGGGTTAGGGTTAGGGTTAGGGTCAGGATTGCCTTTTGGGTTAGAATCGAATGCATTTAGGGTTAGGGTTAGTGTTGGGATTGACGATTTAGAGTTAATGTTCGAATCAAGCACATTAGGGTTAAATTTATGGTTAGAATCCAGTGCATTTAGGGTTTGGCTTAGGGTTAGGGTTAGGGTTATGTTTAGGGTGAGCGTTAGAATCGAGTGCATTTAAGGATCGTGTTAGGGTTAGAGTTAGGTATAGGGTTAGCTTTCTTAGAATCGAGGGTCAGTGTTCGGGTTAGAGTTAGGGTAAGCATTAGGGTTTGGATCAAGTGCATTTTTAGTGTTAGGGTTGGGGTTAGGGTTAGGGTTTGAGTTCATTTAGGGGTAGGGGAGGAGTTGGGTTAGGATTAGGGTTAGTGTTTGTGTTGGTAGATTCGAGGTTTTGGGTTAGGCTTAGGGTTAGGAGAGCATTTTGGGTCATAATTCAGAGCATTTAGGCTTAAGGTTAGTGTTGAAATTGATGATTTAGTTTTAGCGTTAGAATCAAGCACATTTAGGGATAGAGTTATGATTAGAATTCAGCGCATTTAGGGTTAAGGTTAGGGTTAGGGTTAGGGTTAGGGTCAGGGTTAGAATCGAGACCATTTAAGGATAGTGCTAGGGTTAGAGTTAGGTTAGCGTTAGCTTTCGTAGAATCGAGGGTTAGGCTTAGACTTAGGCATAGGGTGAGGGTTAGGGTGAGAATCAAGCACAGTTTTAGTGTTAGCGTTAGG
Organism: Notamacropus eugenii; assembly: GCF_028372415.1. NCBI lineage: Eukaryota > Metazoa > Chordata > Mammalia > Diprotodontia > Macropodidae > Notamacropus > Notamacropus eugenii. The sequence goes on from NW_027325106.1 coordinate 92,321, forward strand.
GTGAGGGTTAAGGTTAAAGTGCTTTTAGGGCTAGTGGTAGGGGTAGGGTTAGGATTACGGTTAAGGTTTGTGTTGGTAGAATCGAGGCTTAGGTTTAGGCTTAGGGTCAGGATTGCATTTTGGATCAGAATCGAGCATATTTAGCCTTTGGGTTAGTGTTCAAATTGACGATTTATTGTTAGGGTTTGAATCGAGCACATTTAGGGTTAGAGTTATGGTTAAAATTCAGTGCATTTAGGGTTAGGGTTAGGGTTATGGTTTGGGTCAGGGTTAAAACCGAGAGCATTTAAGGATAGTGCTAGGGTTAGAGTTCGGTTTAGCGTTCGCTTTCGTAGAATCGAGGGTTAGGCTTCAGGTTAGGCTTAGGGTTAGGGTTAGGGTTAGAATCAGGCGCATTTTGATTGTTCTGGTTTTCGTCAGGGTATGGCTTAGAGTGCATTTAGGGGTAGGGGTAGGAGTAGGGTTGGGATTAGGATTAAGGTTTGTTTTGGTAGAATCGAGGTTTAGGATTAGGCTTAGGGTCAGGAATGGCTTTTGGGTTAGAATCCAGTGCATTTAGGCTTAGGGATAGTGTTGAAATTGACGATTTAGTGTTAGGGTTAGAATCGAGCACATTTAGGGTTAGAGTTTTGGTTAGAATTCGTTAGGGTTAGGGTTAGTGTTAGGGGTAGGGGTAGGGTTAGAGTGCATTTAGGGGTAGGGGTAGGGGTAGGGTTAGGATTAGGGTTAGGGTTTGTGTTGGTAGAATCGAAGTTTAGGGTTCGGCTTAGGGCAGGATTGCCTTTTGGGTTAGAATCGAGTGCATTTAGGGTTAGGGTTAGTGTTGAGATTGACGATTTAGTGTTAGGCTTAGAATCAAGCACATGAGCGTTAGAGTTATGTTTAGAATCCACTGCATTTATGCTTAGGCTTAGGGTTAGGGTTATTAGGGTCAGGATGAAAATCGAGAGCATTTGAGAATAGTTGTAGGGTTAGAGTTAGGTTTAGGGTTAGGTTTCATAGAATTGAGGGTTAGGGATAGGGTTAGGGTTAGGGTTAGAATCAAGCCCATTTTTAGTGTAAGGGGTTGGGTTAGGGTTAGGGTTAGAGTGCATATAGAGGTAGGGATAGGAGTAGGGTTAGGATTAGGGTTAGGGTTTGTGTTGGTAGAATCGAAGTTTAGGGTTCGGCTTAGGGTCAGGATTGCCTTTTGGGTTAGAGTCGAGTGCATTTAGGGTTAGGCTTAGTGTTGAGATTGACGATTTAGTGTTAGGGTTATAATCGAGCACATTAGGGTTAGAGTTATGGTTAGAATCCACTGCATTTAGGGTTAGGATTAAGGGTAGGGTTAGGGTTATGTTCAGGGAGAGGGTTAGAATCGAGTGCATTTAAGGATAGTGTTAGGGGTAGAGTTCTGTATAGGGTTAATTTTCGTAGAATCGAGGGTTAGGGTTAGGGTTAGGGTCAGGATTGCCTTTTGGGGTAGAATCGAATGCATTTAGGGTTAGGGTTAGTGTTGGGATTGACGATTTAGAGTTAATGTTCGAATCAAGCACATTAGGGTTAAATTTATGGTTAGAATCCAGTGCATTTAGGGTTTGGATTAGGGTTAGGGTTAGGGTTATGTTTAGGGTGAGCGTTAGAATCGAGTGCATTTAAGGATCGTGTTAGGGTTAGAGTTAGGTATAGGGTTAGCTTTCATAGAATCGAGGGTCAGTGTTCGGGTTAGAGTTAGGGTAAGCATTAGGGTTTGGATCAAGTGCATTTTTAGTGTTAGGGTTGGGGTTAGGGTTAGGGTTTGAGTTCATTTAGGGGTAGGGGAGGAGTTGGGTTAGGATTAGGGTTAGTGTTTGTGTTGGTAGATTCGAGGTTTTGGGTTAGGCTTAGGGTTAGGAGAGCATTTTGGGTCATAATTCAGAGCATTTAGGCTTAAGGTTAGTGTTGAAATTGATGATTTAGTTTTAGCGTTAGAATCAAGCACATTTAGGGATAGAGTTATGATTAGAATTCAGCGCATTTAGGGTTAAGGTTAGGGTTAGGGTTAGGGTTAGGGTCAGGGTTAGAATCGAGACCATTTAAGGATAGTGCCAGGGTTAGAGTTAGGTTAGCGTTAGCTTTCGTAGAATCGAGGGTTAGGCTTAGACTTAGGCTTAGGGTGAGGGTTAGGGTGAGAATCAAGCACAGTTTTAGTGTTAGCGTTAGGGTGAGGGTTAAGGTTAAAGTGCTTTTAGGGCTAGTGGTAGGGGTAGGGTTAGGATTACGGTTAAGGTTTGTGTTGGTAGAATCGAGGCTTAGGTTTAGGCTTAGGGTCAGGATTGCATTTTGGATCAGAATCGAGCATATTTAGCCTTTGGGTTAGTGTTCAAATTGACGATTTAGTGTTAGGGTTTGAATCGAGCACATTTAGGGTTAGAGTTATGGTTAAAATTCAGTGCATTTAGGGTTAGGGTTAGGGTTATGGTTTGGGTCAGGGTTAAAACCGAGAGCATTTAAGGATAGTGCTAGGGTTAGAGTTCGGTTTAGCGTTCGCTTTCGTAGAATCGAGGGTTAGGCTTCAGGTTAGGCTTAGGGTTAGGGTTAGGGTTAGAATCAGGCGCATTTTGAGTGTTCTGGTTTTCGTCAGGGTATGGCTTAGAGTGCATTTAGGGGTAGGGGTAGGAGTAGGGTTGGGATTAGGATTAAGGTTTGTTTTGTTAGAATCGAGGTTTAGGATTAGGCTTAGGGTCAGGAATGGCTTTTGGGTTAGAATCCAGTGCATTTAGGCTTAGGGATAGTGTTGAAATTGACGATTTAGTGTTAGGGTTAGAATCGAGCACATTTAGGGTTAGAGTTTTGGTTAGAATTCGTTAGGGTTAGGGTTAGTGTTAGGGGTAGGGGTAGGGTTAGAGTGCATTTAGGGGTAGGGGTAGGGGTAGGGTTAGGATTAGGGTTAGGGTTTGTGTTGGTAGAATCGAAGTTTAGGGTTCGGCTTAGGGCAGGATTGCCTTTTGGGTTAGAATCGAGTGCATTTAGGGTTAGGGTTAGTGTTGAGATTGACGATTTAGTGTTAGGCTTAGAATCAAGCACATGAGCGTTAGAGTTATGTTTAGAATCCACTGCATTTATGCTTAGGCTTAGGGTTAGGGTTATTAGGGTCAGGATGAAAATCGAGAGCATTTGAGAATAGTTGTAGGGTTAGAGTTAGGTTTAGGGTTAGGTTTCATAGAATTGAGAGTTAGGGATAGGGTTAGGGTTAGGGTTAGAATCAAGCCCATTTTTAGTGTAAGGGGTTGGGTTAGGGTTAGGGTTAGAGTGCATATAGAGGTAGGGATAGGAGTAGGGTTAGGATTAGGGTTAGGGTTTGTGTTGGTAGAATCGAAGTTTAGGGTTCGGCTTAGGGTCAGGATTGCCTTTTGGGTTAGAGTCGAGTGCATTTAGGGTTAGGCTTAGTGTTGAGATTGACGATTTAGTGTTAGGGTTATAATCGAGCACATTAGGGTTAGAGTTATGGTTAGAATCCACTGCATTTAGGGTTAGGATTAAGGGTAGGGTTAGGGTTATGTTCAGGGAGAGGGTTAGAATCGAGTGCATTTAAGGATAGTGTTAGGGGTAGAGTTCTGTATAGGGTTAATTTTCGTAGAATCGAGGGTTAGGGTTAGGGTTAGGGTCAGGATTGCCTTTTGGGTTAGAATCGAATGCATTTAGGGTTAGGGTTAGTGTTGGGATTGACGATTTAGAGTTAATGTTCGAATCAAGCACATTAGGGTTAAATTTATGGTTAGAATCCAGTGCATTTAGGGTTTGGATTAGGGTTAGGGTTAGGGTTATGTTTAGGGTGAGCGTTAGAATCGAGTGCATTTAAGGATCGTGTTAGGGTTAGAGTTAGGTATAGGGTTAGCTTTCATAGAATCGAGGGTCAGTGTTCGGGTTAGAGTTAGGGTAAGCATTAGGGTTTGGATCAAGTGCATTTTTAGTGTTAGGGTTGGGGTTAGGGTTAGGGTTTGAGTTCATTTAGGGGTAGGGGAGGAGTTGGGTTAGGATTAGGGTTAGTGTTTGTGTTGGTAGATTCGAGGTTTTGGGTTAGGCTTAGGGTTAGGAGAGCATTTTGGGTCATAATTCAGAGCATTTAGGCTTAAGGTTAGTGTTGAAATTGATGATTTAGTTTTAGCGTTAGAATCAAGCACATTTAGGGATAGAGTTATGATTAGAATTCAGCGCATTTAGGGTTAAGGTTAGGGTTAGGGTTAGGGTTAGGGTCAGGGTTAGAATCGAGACCATTTAAGGATAGTGCTAGGGTTAGAGTTAGGTTAGCGTTAGCTTTCGTAGAATCGAGGGTTAGGCTTAGACTTAGGCTTAGGGTGAGGGTTAGGGTGAGAATCAAGCACAGTTTTAGTGTTAGCGTTAGGGTGAGGGTTAAGGTTAAAGTGCTTTTAGGGCTAGTGGTAGGGGTAGGGTTAGGATTACGGTTAAGGTTTGTGTTGGTAGAATCGAGGCTTAGGTTTAGGCTTAGGGTCAGGATTGCATTTTGGATCAGAATCGAGCATATTTAGCCTTTGGGTTAGTGTTCAAATTGACGATTTAGTGTTAGGGTTTGAATCGAGCACATTTAGGGTTAGAGTTATGGTTAAAATTCAGTGCATTTAGGGTTAGGGTTAGGGTTATGGTTTGGGTCAGGGTTAAAACCGAGAGCATTTAAGGATAGTGCTAGGGTTAGAGTTCGGTTTAGCGTTCGCTTTCGTAGAATCGAGGGTTAGGCTTCAGGTTAGGCTTAGGGTTAGGGTTAGGGTTAGAATCAGGCGCATTTTGAGTGTTCTGGTTTTCGTCAGGGTATGGCTTAGAGTGCATTTAGGGGTAGGGGTAGGAGTAGGGTTGGGATTAGGATTAAGGTTTGTTTTGTTAGAATCGAGGTTTAGGATTAGGCTTAGGGTCAGGAATGGCTTTTGGGTTAGAATCCAGTGCATTTAGGCTTAGGGATAGTGTTGAAATTGACGATTTAGTGTTAGGGTTAGAATCGAGCACTTTTAGGGTTAGAGTTTTGGTTAGAATTCGTTAGGGTTAGGGTTAGTGTTAGGGGTAGGGGTAGGGTTAGAGTGCATTTAGGGGTAGGGGTAGGGGTAGGGTTAGGATTAGGGTTAGGGTTTGTGTTGGTAGAATCGAAGTTTAGGGTTCGGCTTAGGGCAGGATTGCCTTTTGGGTTAGAATCGAGTGCATTTAGGGTTAGGGTTAGTGTTGAGATTGACGATTTAGTGTTAGGCTTAGAATCAAGCACATGAGCGTTAGAGTTATGTTTAGAATCCACTGCATTTATGCTTAGGCTTAGGGTTAGGGTTATTAGGGTCAGGATGAAAATCGAGAGCATTTGAGAATAGTTGTAGGGTTAGAGTTAGGTTTAGGGTTAGGTTTCATAGAATTGAGGGTTAGGGATAGGGTTAGGGTTAGGGTTAGAATCAAGCCCATTTTTAGTGTAAGGGGTTGGGTTAGGGTTAGGGTTAGAGTGCATATAGAGGTAGGGATAGGAGTAGGGTTAGGATTAGGGTTAGGGTTTGTGTTGGTAGAATCGAAGTTTAGGGTTCGGCTTAGGGTCAGGATTGCCTTTTGGGTTAGAGTCGAGTGCATTTAGGGTTAGGCTTAGTGTTGAGATTGACGATTTAGTGTTAGGGTTATAATCGAGCACATTAGGGTTAGAGTTATGGTTAGAATCCACTGCATTTAGGGTTAGGATTAAGGGTAGGGTTAGGGTTATGTTCAGGGAGAGGGTTAGAATCGAGTGCATTTAAGGATAGTGTTAGGGGTAGAGTTCTGTATAGGGTTAATTTTCGTAGAATCGAGGGTTAGGGTTAGGGTTAGGGTCAGGATTGCCTTTTGGGTTAGAATCGAATGCATTTAGGGTTAGGGTTAGTGTTGGGATTGACGATTTAGAGTTAATGTTCGAATCAAGCACATTAGGGTTAAATTTATGGTTAGAATCCAGTGCATTTAGGGTTTGGCTTAGGGTTAGGGTTAGGGTTATGTTTAGGGTGAGCGTTAGAATCGAGTGCATTTAAGGATCGTGTTAGGGTTAGAGTTAGGTATAGGGTTAGCTTTCATAGAATCGAGGGTCAGTGTTCGGGTTAGAGTTAGGGTAAGCATTAGGGTTTGGATCAAGTGCATTTTTAGTGTTAGGGTTGGGGTTAGGGTTAGGGTTTGAGTTCATTTAGGGGTAGGGGAGGAGTTGGGTTAGGATTAGGGTTAGTGTTTGTGTTGGTAGATTCGAGGTTTTGGGTTAGGCTTAGGGTTAGGAGAGCATTTTGGGTCATAATTCAGAGCATTTAGGCTTAAGGTTAGTGTTGAAATTGATGATTTAGTTTTAGCGTTAGAATCAAGCACATTTAGGGATAGAGTTATGATTAGAATTCAGCGCATTTAGGGTTAAGGTTAGGGTTAGGGTTAGGGTTAGGGTCAGGGTTAGAATCGAGACCATTTAAGGATAGTGCTAGGGTTAGAGTTAGGTTAGCGTTAGCTTTCGTAGAATCGAGGGTTAGGCTTAGACTTAGGCTTAGGGTGAGAGTTAGGGTTAGAATCAAGCACAGTTTTAGTGTTAGCGTTAGGGTGAGGGTTAAGGTTAAAGTGCTTGTAGGGCTAGTGGTAGGGGTAGGGTTAGGATTACGGTTAAGGTTTGTGTTGGAAGAATCGAGGTTTAGGTTTAGGCTTAGGGTCAGGATTGCATTTTGGATCAGAATCGAGCTTATTTAGGCTTTGGGTTAGTGCTCAAATTGACGATTTAGTGTTAGGGTTTGAATCGAGCACATTTAGGGTTAGAGTTCTGGTTAAAATTCAGTGCATTTAGGGTTAGGGTTAGGGTTAGGGTTAGGGTCAGGGTTAAAACCGAGAGCATTTAAGGATTGTGCTAGGGTTAGAGTTCGGTTTAGCGTTCGCTTACGTAGAATCGAGGGTTAGGCTTCAGGTTATTCTTAGGGTTAGGATTAGGGTTAGGGTTAGAATCAGGCGCATTTTTAGTGTTCTGGTTTTCGTCAGGGTATGGCTTAGAGTGCATATAGGGGTAGGGGTAGGAGTAGGGTTGGGTTTAGGTTTAAGGTTTCTGTTGGTAGAGTCGAGGTTTAGGGTTAGGCTTAAGGTCAGGAATGGTTTTTGGGTTAGAATCCAGTGCATTTAGGCTTACGGATTGTGTTGAAATTGACGATTTAGTGTTAGGGTTAGAATCGAGCACATTTAGGGTTAGAGTTTTGGTTAGAATTCGTTAGGGTTAGGGTTAGTTTTAGGGGTAGGTGTAGGGGTAGGGTTAGAATTAGGGTTAGGGTTTGTGTTGGTACAATCGAAGCTTAGGGTTCGGCTTAGGGTCAGGATTGCCTTTTGGGTTAGAATCGAGTGCATTTAGGGTTAGGGTTAGTGTTGAGATTGACGATTTAATGTTAGGCTTAGAATCAAGCACATGAGCGTTAGAGTTATGGTTAGAATCCACTGCATTTATGCTTAGGCTTAGGGTTAAGGTTATAAGGGTCAGGATGAGAATCGAGAGCATTTAAGAATAGTTGTAGGGTTAGAGTGAGGTTTAGGGTTAGGTTTCATAGAATTGAGGGTTAGGGATAAGGTTAGGGTTAGGGTTAGAATCAAGTGCATTTTTAGTGTTAGGGTTGGGGTTAGGGTTAGGGTTTGAGTTCATGTAGGGGTAGGGGAGGAGTTGGGTTAGGATTAGGGTTAGTGTTTGTGTTGGTAGATTCGAGGTTTTGGGTTAGGCTTAGGGTTAGGAGAGCATTTTGGGTCATAATTCAGAGCATTTAGGCTTAAGGTTAGTGTTGAAATTGATGATTTAGTTTTAGCGTTAGAATCAAGCAGATTTAGGGATAGAGTTATGATTAAAATTCAGCGCCTTTAGGGTTAAGGTTAGGGTTAGGGTTAGGGTTAGGGTCAGGGTTAGAATCGAGACCATTTAAGGATAGTGCTAGGGTTAGAATAAGGTTTAGCGTTAGCTTTCGTAGAATCGAGGGTTAGGCTTAGACTTAGGCTTAGGGTGAGGGTTAGGGTGAGAATCAAGCACAGTTTTAGTGTTAGCGTTAGGGTGAGGGTTAAGGTTAAAGTGCTTTTAGGGCTAGTGGTAGGGGTAGGGTTAGGAGTAGGGTTAAGGTTTGTGTTGGTAGAATCGAGGTTTAGCTATAGGCTTAGGGTCAGGATTGCATTTTGGATCAGAATCGAGCGTATTTAGGCTTTGGGTTAGTGTTCAAATTGACGATTTAGTGTTAGGGTTTGAATCGAGCACATTTAGGGTTAGAGTTATGGTTAAAATTCAGTGCATTTAGGGTTAGGGTTAGGGTTAGGGTCAGGGTTAAAACCGAGAGCATTTAAGGATAGGGCTAGGGTTAGAGTTCGGTTTAGCGTTCGCTTTCGTAGAATCAAGGGTTAGGCTTCAGGTTAGGCTTCGGGTTAGGGTTAGGGTTAGAATCAGGCGCGTTTTTAGTGTTCTGATTTTCGTCAGGGTATGGCTTAGTGTGCATTTACGGGTAGGGGTAGGAGTAGGGTTGGGATTAGGGTTAAGGTTTGTGTTGGTAGAGTCGAGGTTTAGGGTTCGGCTTAGGGTCAGGATTGCATTTTGAGTTAGAGTCGAGTGCATTTAGGGTTAGGGTTAGTGTTGAGATTGACGATTTAGTGTTAGGCTTAGAATCGAGCACATTTAGGGTTAGAGTTTTGGTTAGAATTCGTTAGGGTTAGGGTTAGTGTTAGGGGTAGGGGTAGGGTTAGAGTGCATTTAGGGGTAGGGGTAGGGGTAGGGTTAGGATTAGGGTTAGGCTTTGTGTTGGTAGAATCGAAGTTTAGAGTTCGGCTTAGGGTCAGGATTGCCTTTTGGGTTAGAATCGAGTGCATTTAGGGTTAGGGTTAGTGTTGAGATTGACGATTAAGTGTTAGGCTTAGAATCAAGCACATGAGCGTGAGAGTTATGTTTAGAATCCACTGCATTTATGCTTAGGCTTAGGGTTAGGGTTATTAGGGTCAGGATGAAAATCGAGAGCATTTGAGAATAGTTGTAGGGTTAGAGTTAGGTTTAGGGTTAGGTTTCATAGAATTGAGAGTTAGGGATAGGGTTAGGGTTAGGGTTAGAATCAAGCCCATTTTTAGTGTAAGGGGGTGGGTTAGGGTTAGGGTTAGAGTGCATAGAGAGGTAGGGATAGGAGTAGGGTTAGGATTAGGGTTAGGGTTTCTGTTGGTAGAATCGAAGTTTAGGGTTCGGCTTAGGGACAGGATTGCCTTTTGGGTTAGAGTCGAGTGCATTTAGGGTTAGGCTTAGTGTTGAGATTGACGATTTAGTGTTAGGGTTATAATCGAGCACATTAGGGTTAGAGTTATGGTTAGAATCCACTGCATTTAGGGTTAGGATTAAGGGTAGGGTTAGGGTTATGTTCAGGGAGAGGGTTAGAATCGAGTGCATTTAAGGATAGTGTTAGGGGTAGAGTTCTGTATAGGGTTAATTTTCGTAGAATCGAGGGTTAGGGTTAGGGTTAGGGTCAGGATTGCCTTTTGGGTTAGAATCGAATGCATTTAGGGTTAGGGTTAGTGTTGGGATTGACGATTTAGAGTTAATGTTCGAATCAAGCACATTAGGGTTAAATTTATGGTTAGAATTCAGTGCATTTAGGGTTTGGCTTAGGGTTAGGGTTAGGGTTATGTTTAGGGTGAGCGTTAGAATCGAGTGCATTTAAGGATCGTGTTAGGGTTAGAGTTAGGTATAGGGTTAGCTTTCATAGAATCGAGGGTCAGTGTTCGGGTTAGAGTTAGGGTAAGCATTAGGGTTTGGATCAAGTGCATTTTTAGTGTTAGGGTTGGGGTTAGTGTTAGGGTTTGAGTTCATTTAGGGGTAGGGGAGGAGTTGGGTTAGGATTAGGGTTAGTGTTTGTGTTGGTAGATTCGAGGTTTTGGGTTGGGCTTAGGGTTAGGAGAGCATTTTGGGTCATAATTCAGAGCATTTAGGCTTAAGGTTAGTGTTGAAATTGATGATTTAGTTTTAGCGTTAGAATCAAGCACATTTAGGGATAGAGTTATGATTAGAATTCAGCGCATTTAGGGTTAAGGTTAGGGTTAGGGTTAGGGTTAGGGTCAGGGTTAGAATCGAGACCATTTAAGGATAGTGCTAGGGTTAGAGTTAGGTTAGCGTTAGCTTTCGTAGAATCGAGGGTTAGGCTTAGACTTAGGCTTAGGGTGAGGGTTAGGGTTAGAATCAAGCACAGTTTTAGTGTTAGCGTTAGGGTGAGGGTTAAGGTTAAAGTGCTTGTAGGGCTAGTGGTAGGGGTAGGGTTAGGATTACGGTTAAGGTTTGTGTTGGTAGAATCGAGGCTTAGCTATAGGCTTAGGGTCAGGATTGCATTTTGGATCAGAATCGAGCATATTTAGCCTTTGGGTTAGTGTTCAAATTGACGATTTACTGTTAGGGTTTGAATCGAGCACATTTAGGGTTAGAGTTATGGTTAAAATTCAGTGCATTTAGGGTTAGGGTTAGGGCTATGGTTTGGGTCAGGGTTAAAACCGAGAGCATTTAAGGATAGTGCTAGGGTTAGAGTTCGGTTTAGCGTTCGCTTTCGTAGAATCGAGGGTTAGGCTTCAGGTTAGGCTTAGGGTTCGGGTTAGGGTTAGAATCAGGCGCATTTTGAGTGTTCTGGTTTTCGTCAGGGTATGGCTTAGAGTGCATTTAGGGGTAGGGGTAGGAGTAGGGTTGGGATTAGGGTTAAGGTTTGTGTTGGTAGAATCGAGGTTTAGGATTAGGCTTAGGGTCACGAATGGCTTTTGGGTTAGAATCCAGTGCATTTAGGCTTAGGGATAGTGTTGAAATTGACGATTTAGTGTTAGGGTTAGAATCGAGCACATTTAGGGTTAGAGTTTTGGTTAGAATTCGTTAGGGTTAGGGTTAGTGTTAGGGGTAGGGGTAGGGTTAGAGTGCATTTAGGGGTAGGGGTAGGGGTAGGGTTAGGATTAGGGTTAGGGTTTGTGTTGGTAGATTCGAGGTTTTGGGTTAGGCTTAGGGTTAGGAGAGCATTTTGGGTCATAATTCAGAGCATTTAGGCTTAAGGTTAGTGTTGAAATTGATGATTTAGTTTTAGCGTTAGAATCAAGCACATTTAGGGATAGAGTTATGATTAGAATTCAGCGCATTTAGGGTTAAGGTTAGGGTTAGGGTTAGGGTTAGGGTCAGGGTTAGAATCGAGACCATTTAAGGATAGTGCTAGGGTTAGAGTTAGGTTAGCGTTAGCTTTCGTAGAATCGAGGGTTAGGCTTAGACTTAGGCTTAGGGTGAGAGTTAGGGTTAGAATCAAGCACAGTTTTAGTGTTAGCGTTAGGGTGAGGGTTAAGGTTAAAGTGCTTGTAGGGCTAGTGGTAGGGGTAGGGTTAGGATTACGGTTAAGGTTTGTGTTGGAAGAATCGAGGTTTAGGTTTAGGCTTAGGGTCAGGATTGCATTTTGGATCAGAATCGAGCTTATTTAGGCTTTGGGTTAGTGCTCAAATTGACGATTTAGTGTTAGGGTTTGAATCGAGCACATTTAGGGTTAGAGTTCTGGTTAAAATTCAGTGCATTTAGGGTTAGGGTTAGGGTTAGGGTTAGGGTCAGGGTTAAAACCGAGAGCATTTAAGGATTGTGCTAGGGTTAGAGTTCGGTTTAGCGTTCGCTTACGTAGAATCGAGGGTTAGGCTTCAGGTTATTCTTAGGGTTAGGATTAGGGTTAGGGTTAGAATCAGGCGCATTTTTAGTGTTCTGGTTTTCGTCAGGGTATGGCTTAGAGTGCATATAGGGGTAGGGGTAGGAGTAGGGTTGGGTTTAGGTTTAAGGTTTCTGTTGGTAGAGTCGAGGTTTAGGGTTAGGCTTAAGGTCAGGAATGGTTTTTTGGGTTAGAATCCAGTGCATTTAGGCTTACGGATTGTGTTGAAATTGACGATTTAGTGTTAGGGTTAGAATCGAGCACATTTAGGGTTAGAGTTTTGGTTAGAATTCGTTAGGGTTAGGGTTAGTTTTAGGGGGTAGGTGTAGGGGTAGGGTTAGAATTAGGGTTAGGGTTTGTGTTGGTACAATCGAAGCTTAGGGTTCGGCTTAGGGTCAGGATTGCCTTTTGGGTTAGAATCGAGTGCATTTAGGGTTAGGGTTAGTGTTGAGATTGACGATTTAATGTTAGGCTTAGAATCAAGCACATGAGCGTTAGAGTTATGGTTAGAATCCACTGCATTTATGCTTAGGCTTAGGGTTAAGGTTATAAGGGTCAGGATGAGAATCGAGAGCATTTAAGAATAGTTGTAGGGTTAGAGTGAGGTTTAGGGTTAGGTTTCATAGAATTGAGGGTTAGGGATAAGGTTAGGGTTAGGGTTAGAATCAAGTGCATTTTTAGTGTTAGGGTTGGGGTTAGGGTTAGGGTTTGAGTTCATGTAGGGGTAGGGGAGGAGTTGGGTTAGGATTAGGGTTAGTGTTTGTGTTGGTAGATTCGAGGTTTTGGGTTAGGCTTAGGGTTAGGAGAGCATTTTGGGTCATAATTCAGAGCATTTAGGCTTAAGGTTAGTGTTGAAATTGATGATTTAGTTTTAGCGTTAGAATCAAGCAGATTTAGGGATAGAGTTATGATTAAAATTCAGCGCCTTTAGGGTTAAGGTTAGGGTTAGGGTTAGGGTTAGGGTCAGGGTTAGAATCGAGACCATTTAAGGATAGTGCTAGGGTTAGAATAAGGTTTAGCGTTAGCTTTCGTAGAATCGAGGGTTAGGCTTAGACTTAGGCTTAGGGTGAGGGTTAGGGTGAGAATCAAGCACAGTTTTAGTGTTAGCGTTAGGGTGAGGGTTAAGGTTAAAGTGCTTTTAGGGCTAGTGGTAGGGGTAGGGTTAGGAGTAGGGTTAAGGTTTGTGTTGGTAGAATCGAGGTTTAGCTATAGGCTTAGGGTCAGGATTGCATTTTGGATCAGAATCGAGCGTATTTAGGCTTTGGGTTAGTGTTCAAATTGACGATTTAGTGTTAGGGTTTGAATCGAGCACATTTAGGGTTAGAGTTATGGTTAAAATTCAGTGCATTTAGGGTTAGGGTTAGGGTTAGGGTCAGGGTTAAAACCGAGAGCATTTAAGGATAGGGCTAGGGTTAGAGTTCGGTTTAGCGTTCGCTTTCGTAGAATCAAGGGTTAGGCTTCAGGTTAGGCTTCGGGTTAGGGTTAGGGTTAGAATCAGGCGCGTTTTTAGTGTTCTGATTTTCGTCAGGGTATGGCTTAGTGTGCATTTACGGGTAGGGGTAGGAGTAGGGTTGGGATTAGGGTTAAGGTTTGTGTTGGTAGAGTCGAGGTTTAGGGTTCGGCTTAGGGTCAGGATTGCATTTTGAGTTAGAGTCGAGTGCATTTAGGGTTAGGGTTAGTGTTGAGATTGACGATTTAGTGTTAGGCTTAGAATCGAGCACATTTAGGGTTAGAGTTTTGGTTAGAATTCGTTAGGGTTAGGGTTAGTGTTAGGGGTAGGGGTAGGGTTAGAGTGCATTTAGGGGTAGGGGTAGGGGTAGGGTTAGGATTAGGGTTAGGCTTTGTGTTGGTAGAATCGAAGTTTAGAGTTCGGCTTAGGGTCAGGATTGCCTTTTGGGTTAGAATCGAGTGCATTTAGGGTTAGGGTTAGTGTTGAGATTGACGATTAAGTGTTAGGCTTAGAATCAAGCACATGAGCGTGAGAGTTATGTTTAGAATCCACTGCATTTATGCTTAGGCTTAGGGTTAGGGTTATTAGGGTCAGGATGAAAATCGAGAGCATTTGAGAATAGTTGTAGGGTTAGAGTTAGGTTTAGGGTTAGGTTTCATAGAATTGAGAGTTAGGGATAGGGTTAGGGTTAGGGTTAGAATCAAGCCCATTTTTAGTGTAAGGGGGTGGGTTAGGGTTAGGGTTAGAGTGCATAGAGAGGTAGGGATAGGAGTAGGGTTAGGATTAGGGTTAGGGTTTCTGTTGGTAGAATCGAAGTTTAGGGTTCGGCTTAGGGACAGGATTGCCTTTTGGGTTAGAGTCGAGTGCATTTAGGGTTAGGCTTAGTGTTGAGATTGACGATTTAGTGTTAGGGTTATAATCGAGCACATTAGGGTTAGAGTTATGGTTAGAATCCACTGCATTTAGGGTTAGGATTAAGGGTAGGGTTAGGGTTATGTTCAGGGAGAGGGTTAGAATCGAGTGCATTTAAGGATAGTGTTAGGGGTAGAGTTCTGTATAGGGTTAATTTTCGTAGAATCGAGGGTTAGGGTTAGGGTTAGGGTCAGGATTGCCTTTTGGGTTAGAATCGAATGCATTTAGGGTTAGGGTTAGTGTTGGGATTGACGATTTAGAGTTAATGTTCGAATCAAGCACATTAGGGTTAAATTTATGGTTAGAATTCAGTGCATTTAGGGTTTGGCTTAGGGTTAGGGTTAGGGTTATGTTTAGGGTGAGCGTTAGAATCGAGTGCATTTAAGGATCGTGTTAGGGTTAGAGTTAGGTATAGGGTTAGCTTTCATAGAATCGAGGGTCAGTGTTCGGGTTAGAGTTAGGGTAAGCATTAGGGTTTGGATCAAGTGCATTTTTAGTGTTAGGGTTGGGGTTAGTGTTAGGGTTTGAGTTCATTTAGGGGTAGGGGAGGAGTTGGGTTAGGATTAGGGTTAGTGTTTGTGTTGGTAGATTCGAGGTTTTGGGTTGGGCTTAGGGTTAGGAGAGCATTTTGGGTCATAATTCAGAGCATTTAGGCTTAAGGTTAGTGTTGAAATTGATGATTTAGTTTTAGCGTTAGAATCAAGCACATTTAGGGATAGAGTTATGATTAGAATTCAGCGCATTTAGGGTTAAGGTTAGGGTTAGGGTTAGGGTTAGGGTCAGGGTTAGAATCGAGACCATTTAAGGATAGTGCTAGGGTTAGAGTTAGGTTAGCGTTAGCTTTCGTAGAATCGAGGGTTAGGCTTAGACTTAGGCTTAGGGTGAGGGTTAGGGTTAGAATCAAGCACAGTTTTAGTGTTAGCGTTAGGGTGAGGGTTAAGGTTAAAGTGCTTGTAGGGCTAGTGGTAGGGGTAGGGTTAGGATTACGGTTAAGGTTTGTGTTGGTAGAATCGAGGCTTAGCTATAGGCTTAGGGTCAGGATTGCATTTTGGATCAGAATCGAGCATATTTAGCCTTTGGGTTAGTGTTCAAATTGACGATTTACTGTTAGGGTTTGAATCGAGCACATTTAGGGTTAGAGTTATGGTTAAAATTCAGTGCATTTAGGGTTAGGGTTAGGGCTATGGTTTGGGTCAGGGTTAAAACCGAGAGCATTTAAGGATAGTGCTAGGGTTAGAGTTCGGTTTAGCGTTCGCTTTCGTAGAATCGAGGGTTAGGCTTCAGGTTAGGCTTAGGGTTCGGGTTAGGGTTAGAATCAGGCGCATTTTGAGTGTTCTGGTTTTCGTCAGGGTATGGCTTAGAGTGCATTTAGGGGTAGGGGTAGGAGTAGGGTTGGGATTAGGGTTAAGGTTTGTGTTGGTAGAATCGAGGTTTAGGATTAGGCTTAGGGTCACGAATGGCTTTTGGGTTAGAATCCAGTGCATTTAGGCTTAGGGATAGTGTTGAAATTGACGATTTAGTGTTAGGGTTAGAATCGAGCACATTTAGGGTTAGAGTTTTGGTTAGAATTCGTTAGGGTTAGGGTTAGTGTTAGGGGTAGGGGTAGGGTTAGAGTGCATTTAGGGGTAGGGGTAGGGGTAGGGTTAGGATTAGGGTTAGGGTTTGTGTTGGTAGAATCGAAGTTTAGGGTTCGGCTTAGGGTCAGGATTGCCTTTTGGGTTAGAATCGAGTGCATTTAGGGTTAGGGTTAGTGTTGAGATTGACGATTTAGTGTTAGGCTTAGAATCAAGCACATGAGCGTTAGAGTTATGTTTAGAATCCACTGCATTTATGCTTAGGCTTAGGGTTAGGGTTATTAGGGTCAGGATGAAAATCGAGAGCATTTGAGAATAGTTGTAGGGTTAGAGTTAGGTTTAGGGTTAGGTTTCATAGAATTGAGGGTTAGGGATAGGGTTAGGTTTAGGGTTAGAATCAAGCCCATTTTTAGTGTAAGGGTTTGGGTTAGGGTTAGGGTTAGAGTGCATATAGAGGTAGGGATAGGAGTAGGGTTAGGATTAGGGTTAGGGTTTCTGTTGGTAGAATCGAAGTTTAGGGTTCGGCTTAGGGTCAGGATTGCCTTTTGGGTTAGAGTCGAGTGCATTTAGGGTTAGGCTTAGTGTTGAGATTGACGATTTAGTGTTAGGGTTATAATCGAGCACATTAGGGTTAGAGTTATGGTTGCAATCCACTGCATTTAGGGTTAGGTTTAATGGTAGGGTCAGGGTTTTGTTCAGGGAGAGGGTTGGAATCGAGTGCATTTAAGGATAGTGTTAGGGGTAGAGTTATGTCATAGGGTTAGCTTTCGTAAAATCGAGGGTTAGGGTTATGGTTAGGGTCAGCATTGCCTTTTGGGTTAGAGTCGAGTGCATTTAGGGTTAGGCTTAGTGTTGAGATTGACGATTTAGTGTTAGGGTTATAATCGAGCACATTAGGGTTAGAGTTATGGTTAGAATCCACTGCATTTAGGGTTAGGATTAAGGGTAGGGTTAGGGTTATGTTCAGGGAGAGGGTTAGAATCGAGTGCATTTAAGGATAGTGTTAGGGGTAGAGTTCTGTATAGGGTTAGCTTTCGTCGAATCGAGGGTTAGGGTTAGGGTTAGGGTCAGGATTGCCTTTTGGGTTAGAATCGAATGCATTTAGGGTTAGGGTTAGTGTTGGGATTGACGATTTAGAGTTAATGTTAGAATCAAGCACATTAGGGTTAAATTTATGGTTAGAATCCAGTGCATTTAGGGTTTGGATTAGGGTTAGGGTTAGGGTTATGTTTAGGGTGAGGGTTAGAATCGAGTGCATTTAAGGATCGTGTTAGGGTTAGAGTTAGGTATAGGGTTAGCTTTCATAGAATCGAGGGTAAGTGTTTGGGTTAGAGTTAGGGTAAGGATTAGGGTTTGAATCAAGTGCATTTTTAGTGTTAGGGTTGGGGTTAGGGTTAGGGTTTGAGTTCATTTAGGGGTAGGGGAGGAGTTGGGTTAGGATTAGGGTTAGTGTTTGTGTTGGTAGATTCGAGGTTTTGGGTTAGGCTTAGGGTTAGGAGAGCATTTTGCGTCATAATTCAGAGCATTTAGGCTTAAGGTTAGTGTTGAAATTGATGATTTAGTTTTAGCGTTAGAATCAAGCACATTTAGGGATAGAGTTATGATTAGAATTCAGCGCCTTTAGGGTTAAGGTTAGGGTTAGGGTTAGGGTTAGGGTCAGGGTTAGAATCGAGACCATTTAAGGATAGTGCTAGGGTTAGAGTTAGGTTTAGCGTTAGCTTTCGTAGAATCGAGGGTTAGGCTTAGACTTAGGCTTAGGGTGAGGGTTAGGGTTAGAATCAAGCACAGTTTTATTGTCAGCCTTAGGGTGAGGGCTTTTAGGGCTAGTGGTAGGGGTAGGGTTAGGATTACGGTTAAGGTTTGTGTTGGTAGAATCGAGGCTTAGGTTTAGGCTTAGGGTCAGGATTGCATTTTGGATCAGAATCGAGCATATTTAGCCTTTGGGTTAGTGTTCAAATTGACGATTTAGTGTTAGGGTTTGAATCGAGCACATTTAGGGTTAGAGTTATGGTTAAAATTCAGTGCATTTTGGGTTAGGGTTAGGGTTATGGTTTGGGTCAGGGTTAAAACGGAGAGCATTTAAGGATAGTGCTAGGGTTAGAGTTCGGTTTAGCGTTCGCTTTCGTAGAATCAAGGGTTAGGCTTCAGGTTAGGCTTAGGGTTCGGGTTAGGGTTAGAATCAGGCGCATTTTGAGTGTTCTGGTTTTCGTCAGGGTATGGCTTAGAGTGCATTTAGGGGTAGGGGTAGGAGTAGGGTTGGGATTAGGGTTAAGGTTTGTGTTGGTAGAATCGAGGTTTAGGATTAGGCTTAGGGTCAGGAATGGCTTTTGGGTTAGAATCCAGTGCATTTAGGCTTAGGGATAGTGTTGAAATTGACGATTTAGTGTTAGGGTTAGAATCGAGCACATTTAGGGTTAGAGTTTTGGTTAGAATTCGTTAGGGTTAGGGTTAGTGTTAGGGGTAGGGGTAGGGTTAGAGTGCATTTAGGGGTAGGGGTAGGGGTAGGGTTAGGATTAGGGTTAGGCTTTGTGTTGGTAGAATCGAAGTTTAGAGTTCGGCTTAGGGTCAGGATTGCCTTTTGGGTTAGAATCGAGTGCATTTAGGGTTAGGGTTAGTGTTGAGATTGACGATTAAGTGTTAGGCTTAGAATCAAGCACATGAGCGTGAGAGTTATGTTTAGAATCCACTGCATTTATGCTTAGGCTTAGGGTTAGGGTTATTAGGGTCAGGATGAAAATCGAGAGCATTTGAGAATAGTTGTAGGGTTAGAGTTAGGTTTAGGGTTAGGTTTCATAGAATTGAGAGTTAGGGATAGGGTTAGGGTTAGGGTTAGAATCAAGCCCATTTTTAGTGTAAGGGGGTGGGTTAGGGTTAGGGTTAGAGTGCATAGAGAGGTAGGGATAGGAGTAGGGTTAGGATTAGGGTTAGGGTTTCTGTTGGTAGAATCGAAGTTTAGGGTTCGGCTTAGGGACAGGATTGCCTTTTGGGTTAGAGTCGAGTGCATTTAGGGTTAGGCTTAGTGTTGAGATTGACGATTTAGTGTTAGGGTTATAATCGAGCACATTAGGGTTAGAGTTATGGTTAGAATCCACTGCATTTAGGGTTAGGATTAAGGGTAGGGTTAGGGTTATGTTCAGGGAGAGGGTTAGAATCGAGTGCATTTAAGGATAGTGTTAGGGGTAGAGTTCTGTATAGGGTTAATTTTCGTAGAATCGAGGGTTAGGGTTAGGGTTAGGGTCAGGATTGCCTTTTGGGTTAGAATCGAATGCATTTAGGGTTAGGGTTAGTGTTGGGATTGACGATTTAGAGTTAATGTTCGAATCAAGCACATTAGGGTTAAATTTATGGTTAGAATTCAGTGCATTTAGGGTTTGGCTTAGGGTTAGGGTTAGGGTTATGTTTAGGGTGAGCGTTAGAATCGAGTGCATTTAAGGATCGTGTTAGGGTTAGAGTTAGGTATAGGGTTAGCTTTCATAGAATCGAGGGTCAGTGTTCGGGTTAGAGTTAAGGTAAGCATTAGGGTTTGGATCAAGTGCATTTTTAGTGTTAGGGTTGGGGTTAGGGTTAGGGTTTGAGTTCATTTAGGGGTAGGGGAGGAGTTGGGTTAGGATTAGGGTTAGTGTTTGTGTTGGTAGATTCGAGGTTTTGGGTTGGGCTTAGGGTTAGGAGAGCATTTTGGGTCATAATTCAGAGCATTTAGGCTTAAGGTTAGTGTTGAAATTGATGATTTAGTTTTTAGCGTTAGAATCAAGCACATTTAGGGATAGAGTTATGATTAGAATTCAGCGCATTTAGGGTTAAGGTTAGGGTTAGGGTTAGGGTTAGGGTCAGGGTTAGAATCGAGACCATTTAAGGATAGTGCTAGGGTTAGAGTTAGGTTAGCGTTAGCTTTCGTAGAATCGAGGGTTAGGCTTAGACTTAGGCTTAGGGTGAGGGTTAGGGTTAGAATCAAGCACAGTTTTAGTGTTAGCGTTAGGGTGAGGGTTAAGGTTAAAGTGCTTGTAGGGCTAGTGGTAGGGGTAGGGTTAGGATTACGGTTAAGGTTTGTGTTGGTAGAATCGAGGCTTAGGTTTAGGCTTAGGGTCAGGATTGCATTTTGGATCAGAATCGAGCATATTTAGCCTTTGGGTTAGTGTTCAAATTGACGATTTACTGTTAGGGTTTGAATCGAGCACATTTAGGGTTAGAGTTATGGTTAAAATTCAGTGCATTTAGGGTTAGGGTTAGGGCTATGGTTTGGGTCAGGGTTAAAACCGAGAGCATTTAAGGATAGTGCTAGGGTTAGAGTTCGGTTTAGCGTTCGCTTTCGTAGAATCGAGGGTTAGGCTTCAGGTTAGGCTTAGGGTTCGGGTTAGGGTTAGAATCAGGCGCATTTTGAGTGTTCTGGTTTTCGTCAGGGTATGGCTTAGAGTGCATTTAGGGGTAGGGGTAGGAGTAGGGTTGGGATTAGGGTTAAGGTTTGTGTTGGTAGAATCGAGGTTTAGGATTAGGCTTAGGGTCACGAATGGCTTTTGGGTTAGAATCCAGTGCATTTAGGCTTAGGGATAGTGTTGAAATTGACGATTTAGTGTTAGGGTTAGAATCGAGCACATTTAGGGTTAGAGTTTTGGTTAGAATTCGTTAGGGTTAGGGTTAGTGTTAGGGGTAGGGGTAGGGTTAGAGTGCATTTAGGGGTAGGGGTAGGGGTAGGGTTAGGATTAGGGTTAGGGTTTGTGTTGGTAGAATCGAAGTTTAGGGTTCGGCTTAGGGTCAGGATTGCCTTTTGGGTTAGAATCGAGTGCATTTAGGGTTAGGGTTAGTGTTGAGATTGACGATTTAGTGTTAGGCTTAGAATCAAGCACATGAGCGTTAGAGTTATGTTTAGAATCCACTGCATTTATGCTTAGGCTTAGGGTTAGGGTTATTAGGGTCAGGATGAAAATCGAGAGCATTTGAGAATAGTTGTAGGGTTAGAGTTAGGTTTAGGGTTAGGTTTCATAGAATTGAGGGTTAGGGATAGGGTTAGGGTTAGGGTTAGAATCAAGCCCATTTTTAGTGTAAGGGTTTGGGTTAGGGTTAGGGTTAGAGTGCATATAGAGGTAGGGATAGGAGTAGGGTTAGGATTAGGGTTAGGGTTTCTGTTGGTAGAATCGAAGTTTAGGGTTCGGCTTAGGGTCAGGATTGCCTTTTGGGTTAGAGTCGAGTGCATTTAGGGTTAGGCTTAGTGTTGAGATTGACGATTTAGTGTTAGGGTTATAATCGAGCACATTAGGGTTAGAGTTATGGTTGCAATCCACTGCATTTAGGGTTAGGTTTAATGGTAGGGTCAGGGTTTTGTTCAGGGAGAGGGTTGGAATCGAGTGCATTTAAGGATAGTGTTAGGGGTAGAGTTATGTATAGGGTTAGCTTTCGTAAAATCGAGGGTTAGGGTTATGGTTAGGGTCAGCATTGCCTTTTGGGTTAGAGTCGAGTGCATTTAGGGTTAGGCTTAGTGTTGAGATTGACGATTTAGTGTTAGGGTTATAATCGAGCACATTAGGGTTAGAGTTATGGTTAGAATCCACTGCATTTAGGGTTAGGATTAAGGGTAGGGTTAGGGTTATGTTCAGGGAGAGGGTTAGAATCGAGTGCATTTAAGGATAGTGTTAGGGGTAGAGTTCTGTATAGGGTTAGCTTTCGTCGAATCGAGGGTTAGGGTTAGGGTTAGGGTCAGGATTGCCTTTTGGGTTAGAATCGAATGCATTTAGGGGTAGGGTTAGTGTTGGGATTGACGATTTAGAGTTAATGTTAGAATCAAGCACATTAGGGTTAAATTTATGGTTAGAATCCAGTGCATTTAGGGTTTGGCTTAGGGTTAGGGTTAGGGTTATGTTTAGGGTGAGCGTTAGAATCGAGTGCATTTAAGGATCGTGTTAGGGTTAGAGTTAGGTATAGGGTTAGCTTTCATAGAATCGAGGGTCAGTGTTTGGGTTAGAGTTAGGGTAAGGATTAGGGTTTGAATCAAGTGCATTTTTAGTGTTAGGGTTGGGGTTAGGGTTAGGGTTTGAGTTCATTTAGGGGTAGGGGAGGAGTTGGGTTAGGATTAGGGTTAGTGTTTGTGTTGGTAGATTCGAGGTTTTGGGTTAGGCTTAGGGTTAGGAGAGCATTTTGCGTCATAATTCAGAGCATTTAGGCTTAAGGTTAGTGTTGAAATTGATGATTTAGTTTTAGCGTTAGAATCAAGCACATTTAGGGATAGAGTTATGATTAGAATTCAGCGCCTTTAGGGTTAAGGTTAGGGTTAGGGTTAGGGTTAGGGTCAGGGTTAGAATCGAGACCATTTAAGGATAGTGCTAGGGTTAGAGTTAGGTTTAGCGTTAGCTTTCGTAGAATCGAGGGTTAGGCTTAGACTTAGGCTTAGGGTGAGGGTTAGGGTTAGAATCAAGCACAGTTTTATTGTCAGCCTTAGGGTGAGGGCTTTTAGGGCTAGTGGTAGGGGTAGGGTTAGGATTACGGTTAAGGTTTGTGTTGGTAGAATCGAGGCTTAGGTTTAGCCTTAGGGTCAGGATTGCATTTTGGATCAGAATCGAGCATATTTAGCCTTTGGGTTAGTGTTCAAATTGACGATTTAGTGTTAGGGTTTGAATCGAGCACATTTAGGGTTAGAGTTATGGTTAAAATTCAGTGCATTTTGGGTTAGGGTTAGGGTTATGGTTTGGGTCAGGGTTAAAACCGGGAGCATTTAAGGATAGTGCTAGGGTTAGAGTTCGGTTTAGCGTTCGCTTTCGTAGAATCGAGGGTTAGGCTTCAGGTTAGGCTTAGGGTTAGGGTTAGGGTTAGAATCAGGCGCATTTTGAGTGTTCTGGTTTTCGTCAGGGTATGGCTTAGAGTGCATTTAGGGGTAGGGGTAGGAGTAGGGTTGGGATTAGGGTTAAGGTTTGTGTTGGTAGAATCGAGGTTTAGGATTAGGCTTAGGGTCAGGAATGGCTTTTGGGTTAGAATCCAGTGCATTTAGGCTTAGGGATAGTGTTGAAATTGACGATTTAGTGTTAGGGTTAGAATCGAGCACATTTAGGGTTAGAGTTTTGGTTAGAATTCGTTAGGGTTAGGGTTAGTGTTAGGGGTAGGGGTAGGGTTAGAGTGCATTTAGGGGTAGGGGTAGGGGTAGGGTTACGATTAGGGTTAGGGTTTGTGTTGGTAGAATCGAAGTTTAGGGTTCGGCTTAGGGTCAGGATTGCCTTTTGGGTTAGAATCGAGTGCATTTAGGGTTAGGGTTAGTGTTGAGATTGACGATTAAGTGTTAGGCTTAGAATCAAGCACATGAGCGTGAGAGTTATGTTTAGAATCCACTGCATTTATGCTTAGGCTTAGGGTTAGGGTTATTAGGGTCAGGATGAAAATCGAGAGCATTTGAGAATAGTTGTAGGGTTAGAGTTAGGTTTAGGGTTAGGTTTCATAGAATTGAGAGTTAGGGATAGGGTTAGGGTTAGGGTTAGAATCAAGCCCATTTTTAGTGTAAGGGGTTGGGTTAGGGTTAGGGTTAGAGTGCATATAGAGGTAGGGATAGGAGTAGGGTTAGGATTAGGCTTAGGGTTTGTGTTGGTAGAATCGAAGTTTAGGGTTCGGCTTAGGGACAGGATTGCCTTTTGGGTTAGAGTCGAGTGCATTTAGGGTTAGGCTTAGTGTTGAGATTGACGATTTAGTGTTAGGGTTATAATCGAGCACATTAGGGTTAGAGTTATGGTTAGAATCCACTGCATTTAGGGTTAGGATTAAGGGTAGGGTTAGGGTTATGTTCAGGGAGAGGGTTAGAATCGAGTGCATTTAAGGATAGTGTTAGGGGTAGAGTTCTGTATAGGGTTAATTTTCGTAGAATCGAGGGTTAGGGTTAGGGTTAGGGTCAGGATTGCCTTTTGGGTTAGAATCGAATGCATTAGGGTTAGGGTTAGTGTTGGGATTGACGATTTAGAGTTAATGTTCGAATCAAGCACATTAGGGTTAAATTTATGGTTAGAATCCAGTGCATTTAGGGTTTGGCTTAGGGTTAGGGTTAGGGTTATGTTTAGGGTGAGCGTTAGAATCGAGTGCATTTAAGGATCGTGTTAGGGTTAGAGTTAGGTATAGGGTTAGCTTTCATAGAATCGAGGGTCAGTGTTCGGGTTAGAGTTAGGGTAAACATTAGGGTTTGGATCAAGTGCATTTTTAGTGTTAGGGTTGGGGTTAGGGTTAGGGTTTGAGTTCATTTAGGGGTAGGGGAGGAGTTGGGTTAGGATTAGGGTTAGTGTTTGTGTTGGTAGATTCGAGGTTTTGGGTTGGGCTTAGCGTTAGGAGAGCATTTTGGGTCATAATTCAGAGCATTTAGGCTTAAGGTTAGTGTTGAAATTGATGATTTAGTTTTAGCGTTAGAATCAAGCACATTTAGGGATAGAGTTATGATTAGAATTCAGCGCCTTTAGGGTTAAGGTTAGGGTTAGGGTTAGGGTTAGGGTCAGGGTTAGAATCGAGACCATTTAAGGATAGTGCTAGGGTTAGAGTTAGGTTAGCGTTAGCTTTCGTAGAATCGAGGGTTAGGCTTAGACTTAGGCTTAGGGTGAGGGTTAGGGTGAGAATCAAGCACAGTTTTAGTGTTAGCGTTAGGGTGAGGGTTAAGGTTAAAGTGCTTTTAGGGCTAGTGGTAGGGGTAGGGTTAGGATTACGGTTAAGGTTTGTGTTGGTAGAATCGAGGCTTAGGTTTAGGCTTAGGGTCAGGATTGCATTTTGGATCAGAATCGAGCATATTTAGCCTTTGGGTTAGTGTTCAAATTGACGATTTAGTGTTAGGGTTTGAATCGAGCACATTTAGGGTTAGAGTTATGGTTAAAATTCAGTGCATTTTGGGTTAGGGTTAGGGTTATGGTTTGGGTCAGGGTTAAAACCGAGAGCATTTAAGGATAGTGCTAGGGTTAGAGTTCGGTTTAGCGTTCGCTTTCGTAGAATCGAGGGTTAGGCTTCAGGTTAGGCTTAGGGTTAGGGTTAGGGTTAGAATCAGGCGCATTTTGAGTGTTCTGGTTTTCGTCAGGGTATGGCTTAGAGTGCATTTAGGGGTAGGGGTAGGAGTAGGGTTGGGATTAGGGTTAAGGTTTGTGTTGGTCGAATCGAGGTTTAGGATTAGGCTTAGGGTCAGGAATGGCTTTTGGGTTAGAATCCAGTGCATTTAGGCTTAGGGATAGTGTTGAAATTGACGATTTAGTGTTAGGGTTAGAATCGAGCACATTTAGGGTTAGAGTTTTGGTTAGAATTCGTTAGGGTTAGGGTTAGTGTTAGGGGTAGGGGTAGGGTGAGAGTGCATTTAGGGGTAGGGGTAGGGGTAGGGTTAGGATTAGGGTTAGGGTTTGTGTTGGTAGAATCGAAGTTTAGGGTTCGGCTTAGGGTCAGGATTGCCTTTTGGGTTAGAATCGAGTGCATTTAGGGTTAGGGTTAGTGTTGAGATTGACGATTAAGTGTTAGGCTTAGAATCAAGCACATGAGCGTTAGAGTTATGTTTAGAATCCACTGCATTTATGCTTAGGCTTAGGGTTAGGGTTATTAGGGTCAGGATGAAAATCGAGAGCATTTGAGAATAGTTGTAGGGTTAGAGTTAGGTTTAGGGTTAGGTTTCATAGAATTGAGGGTTAGGGATAGGGTTAGGGTTAGGGTTAGAATCAAGCCCATTTTTAGTGTAAGGGGTTGGGTTAGGGTTAGGGTTAGAGTGCATATAGAGGTAGGGATAGGAGTAGGGTTAGGATTAGGGTTAGGGTTTGTGTTGGTAGAATCGAAGTTTAGGGTTCGGCTTAGGGTCAGGATTGCCTTTTGGGTTAGAGTCGAGTGCATTTAGGGTTAGGCTTAGTGTTGAGATTGACGATTTAGTGTTAGGGTTATAATCGAGCACATTAGGGTTAGAGTTATGGTTACAATCCACTGCATTTAGGGTTAGGTTTAATGGTAGGGTCAGGGTTTTGTTCAGGGAGAGGGTTGGAATCGAGTGCATTTAAGGATAGTGTTAGGGGTAGAGTTATGTATAGGGTTAGCTTTCGTAAAATCGAGGGTTAGGGTTAGGGTTAGGGTCAGCATTGCCTTTTGGGTTAGAGTCGAGTGCATTTAGGGTTAGGCTTAGTGTTGAGATTGACGATTTAGTGTTAGGGTTATAATCGAGCACATTAGGGTTAGAGTTATGGTTAGAATCCACTGCATTTAGGGTTAGGATTAAGGGTAGGGTTAGGGTTATGTTCAGGGAGAGGGTTAGAATCGAGTGCATTTAAGGATAGTGTTAGGGGTAGAGTTCTGTATAGGGTTAGCTTTCGTAGAATCGAGGGTTAGGGTTAGGGTTAGGGTCAGGATTGCCTTTTGGGTTAGAATCGAATGCATTTAGGGTTAGGGTTAGTGTTGGGATTGACGATTTAGAGTTAATGTTCGAATCAAGCACATTAGGGTTAAATTTATGGTTAGAATCCAGTGCATTTAGGGTTTGGCTTAGGGTTAGGGTTAGGGTTATGTTTAGGGTGAGCGTTGGAATCGAGTGCATTTAAGGATCGTGTTAGGGTTAGAGTTCTGTATAGGGTTAGCTTTCATAGAATCGAGGGTCAGTGTTAGAGTTAGGGTAGTTAGAGTTAGAGTTAGGGTAAGGATTAGGGTTTGGATCAAGTGCATTTGTAGTGTTAGGGTTGGGGTTAGGGTTAGGGTTTGAGTTCATTTAGGGGTAGGGGAGGAGTTGGGTTAGGATTAGGGTTAGTGTTTGTGTTGGTAGATTCGAGGTTTTGGGTTAGGCTTAGGGTTAGGAGAGCATTTTGGGTCATAATTCAGAGCATTTAGGCTTAAGGTTAGTGTTGAAATTGATGATTTAGTTTTAGCGTTAGAATCAAGCACATTTAGGGATAGAGTTATGATTAGAATTCAGCGCATTTAGGGTTAAGGTTAGGGTTAGGGTTAGGGTTAGGGTCAGGGTTAGAATCGAGACCATTTAAGGATAGTGCTAGGGTTAGAGTTAGGTTAGCGTTAGCTTTCGTAGAATCGAGGGTTAGGCTTAGACTTAGGCTTAGGGTGAGGGTTAGGGTGAGAATCAAGCACAGTTTTAGTGTTAGCGTTAGGGTGAGGGTTAAGGTTAAAGTGCTTTTAGGGCTAGTGGTAGGGGTAGGGTTAGGAGTAGGGTTAAGGTTTGTGTTGGTAGAATCGAGGTTTAGCTATAGGCTTAGGGTCAGGATTGCATTTTGGATCAGAATCGAGCATATTTAGGCTTTGGGTTAGTGTTCAAATTGACGATTTATTGTTAGGGTTTGAATCGAGCACATTTAGGGTTAGAGTTATGGTTAAAATTCAGTGCATTTCGGGTTAGGGTTAGGGTTAGGATTAGAATCAGGCGCATTTTTAGTGTTCTGGTTTTCGTCAGGGTATGGCTTAGAGGGCATTTAGGCGTAGGGGTAGGAGTAGGGTTGGGATTAGGCTTAAGGTTTGTGTTGGTAGAATCGAGGTTTAGGATTAGGCTTAGGGTCACGAATGGCTTGTGGGTTAGAATCCAGTGCATTTAGGCTTAGGTATAGTGTTGAAATTGACGATTTAGTGTTAGGGTTAGAATCGAGCACATTTAGGGTTAGAGTTTTGGTTGGAATTCGTTAGGGTTAGGGTTAGTGTTAGGGGTAGGGGCAGGGTTAGAGTGCATTCAGAGGTAGGGGTAGGGCTAGGGTTAGGATTAGGGTCAGAGTTTGTGTTGGTAGAATCGAAGTTTAGGGTTCGGCTTAGGGTCAGGATTGCCTTTTGGGTTAGAGTCGAGTGCATTTAGGGTTAGGCTTAGTGTTGAGATTGACGATTTAGTGTTAGGGTTATAATCGAGCACATTAGGGTTAGAGTTATGGTTAGAATCCACTGCATTTAGGGTTAGGATTAAGGGTAGTGTTAGGGTTATGTTCAGGGAGAGGGTTAGAATCGAGTGCATTTAAGGATAGTGTTAGGGGTAGAGTTCTGTATAGGGTTAGCTTTCGTAGAATCGAGGGTTAGGGTTAGGGTTAGGGTCAGGATTGCCTTTTGGGTTAGAATCGAATGCATTTAGGGGTAGGGTTAGTGTTGGGATTGACGATTTAGAGTTAATGTTAGAATCAAGCACATTAGGGTTAAATTTATGGTTAGAATCCAGTGCATTTAAGGTTTGGATTAGGGTTAGGGTTAGGGTTATGTTTAGGGTGAGGGTTAGAATCGAGTGCATTTAAGGATCGTGTTAGGGTTAGAGTTAGGTATAGGGTTAGCTATCATAGAATCGAGGGTCAGTGTTCGCGTTAGAGTTAGGGTAAGGATTAGGGTTTGAATCAAGTGCATTTTTAGTGTTAGGGTTGGGGTTAGGGTTAGGGTTTGAGTTCATGTAGGGGTAGGGGAGGAGTTGGGTTAGGATTAGGGTTAGTGTTTGTGTTGGTAGATTCGAGGTTTTGGGTTAGGCTTAGGGTTAGGAGAGCATTTTGGGTCATAATTCAGAGCATTTAGGCTTAAGGTTAGTGTTGAAATTGATGATTTAGTTTTAGCGTTAGAATCAAGCACATTTAGGGTTAGAGTTATGATTAGAATTCAGTGCATTTAGGGTTAGGGTTAGGGTTAGTGTTATGGTTAGGGTCAGGGTTAGAATCGAGAGCATTTAAGGATAGTGCTAGGGTTAGAGTTAGGTTTAGCGTTAGCTTTCGTAGAATCGAGGGTTAGGCTTAGAGTTAGGCTTACGGTGAGGGTTAGGGTGAGAATCAAGCACAGTTTTAGTGTTAGCGTTAGGGTGAGGGTTAAGGTTAAAGTGCTTTTAGGGCTAGTGGTAGGGGTAGGGTTAGGAGTAGGGTTAAGGTTTGTGTTGGTAGAATCGAGGTTTAGGTTTAGGCTTAGGGTCAGGATTGCATTTTGGATCAGAATCGAGCGTATTTAGGCTTTGGGTTAGTGTTCAAATTGACGATTTATTGTTAGGGTTTGAATCGAGCACAATTAGGATTAGAGTTATGGTTAAAATTCAGTGCATTTAGGGTTAGGGTTAGGGTTAGGGTTAGGGTCAGGGTTAAAACCGAAAGCATTTAAGGATAGTGCTAGGGTTAGAGTTCGGTTTAGCGTTCGCTTTCGTAGAATCAAGGATTAGGCTTCAGGTTAGGCTTAGGGTTAGGGTTAGGGTTAGAATCAGGCGCATTTTTATTGTTCTGGTTTTCGTCAGGGTATGGCTTAGAGGGCATTTAGGTGTAGGGGTAGGAGTAGGGTTGGGATTAGGGTTAAGGTTTGTGTTGGTAGAATTGAGGTTTAGGATTAGGTTTAGGGTCACGAATGGCTTGTGGGTTAGAATCCAGTGCGTTTAGGCTTAGGGATAGTGTTGAAATTGACGATTTAGTGTTAGGGTTAGAATCGAGCACATTTAGGGTTCGAGTTTTGGTTAGAATTCGTTAGGGTTAGGGTTAGTGTTAGGGGTAGGGGTAGGGTTAGAGTGCATTTAGGGGTAGGGGTAGGGGTAGGGTTAGGATTAGGGTTAGGGTTTGTGTTGGTAGAATCGAAGTTTAGGGTTCGGCTTAGGGTCAGGATTGCCTTTTGGCTTGGAATCGAGTGCATTTAGGGTTAGGGTTAGTGTTGAGATTGACGATTTGCTGTTAGGCTTAGAATCAAGCACATGAGCGTTAGAGTTATAATTAGAATCCACTGCATTTATGTTTAGGCTTAGGGTTAGGGTTATTAGGGTCAGGATGAGCATCGAGAGCGTGTAAGAATAGTTGTAGGGTTAGACTTAGGTTTAGGGTTAGGTTTCATAGAATTATGGGTTAGGGATAGGGTTACGGTTAGGGTTAGAATCAAGCCCATTTTTAGTGTAAGGGGTTGGGTTAGGGTTAGGGTTAGAGTGCATATAGAGGTAGGGATAGGAGTAGGGTTAGGATTAGGGTTAGGGTTTGTGTTGGTAGAATCGAAGTTTAGGGTTAGGCTTAGGGTCAGCATTGCCTTTTGGGTTAGAGTCGAGTGCATTTAGGGTTAGGTTTAGTGTTGAGATTGACGATTTAGTGTTAGGGTTATAATTGAGCACATTAGGGTTAGAGTTATGGTTACAATCCACTGCATTTAGGGTCAGGTTTAAGGGTAGGGTCAGGGTTTTGTTCAGGGAGAGGGTTAGAATCGAGTGCATTTAAGGATAGTGTTAGGGGTAGAGTTCTGTATAGGGTTAGCTATCGTAGAATCGAGGGTTAGGGTTATGGTTAGGGTCAGGATTGCCTTTTGGGTTAGAATCGAATGCATTTAGGGGTAGGGTTAGTGTTGGGATTGACGATTTAGAGTTAATGTTAGAATCAAGCACATTAGGGTTAAATTTATGGTTAGAATCCAGTGCATTTAAGGTTTGGATTAGGGTTAGGGTTAGGGTTATGTTTAGGGTGAGGGTTAGAATCGAGTGCATTTAAGGATCGTGTTAGGGTTAGAGTTAGGTATAGGGTTAGCTATCATAGAATCGAGGGTCAGTGTTCGCGTTAGAGTTAGGGTAAGGATTAGGGTTTGAATCAAGTGCATTTTTAGTGTTAGGGTTGGGGTTAGGGTTAGGGTTTGAGTTCATGTAGGGGTAGGGGAGGAGTTGGGTTAGGATTAGGGTTAGTGTTTGTGTTGGTAGATTCGAGGTTTTGGGTTAGGCTTAGGGTTAGGAGAGCATTTTGGGTCATAATTCAGAGCATTTAGGCTTAAGGTTAGTGTTGAAATTGATGATTTAGTTTTAGCGTTAGAATCAAGCACATTTAGGGATAGAGTTATGATTAGAATTCAGCGCCTTTAGGGTTAAGGTTAGGGTTAGGGTTAGGGTTAGGGTCAGGGTTAGAATCGAGACCATTTAAGGATAGTGCTAGGGTTAGAGTTAGGTTTAGCGTTAGCTTTCGTAGAATCGAGGGTTAGGCTTAGAGTTAGGCTTACGGTGAGGGTTAGGGTGAGAATCAAGCACAGTTTTAGTGTTAGCGTTAGGGTGAGGGTTAAGGTTAAAGTGCTTTTAGGGCTAGTGGTAGGGGTAGGGTTAGGAGTAGGGTTAAGGTTTGTTTTGGTAGAATCGAGGTTTCGGTTTAGGCTTAGGGTCAGGATTGCATTTTGGATCAGAATCGAGCGTATTTAGGCTTTGGGTTAGTGTTCAAATTGACGATTTATTGTTAGGGTTTGAATCGAGCACAATTAGGATTAGAGTTATGGTAAAAATTCAGTGCATTTAGGGTTAGGGTTAGGGTTAGGGTTAGGGTCAGGGTTAAAACCGAGAGCATTTAAGGATAGTGCTAGGGTTAGAGTTCGGTTTAGCGTTCGCTTTCGTAGAATCAAGGGTTAGGCTTCAGGTTAGGCTTAGGGTTAGGGTTAGGGTTAGAATCAGGCGCATTTTTATTGTTCTGGTTTTCGTCAGGGTATGGCTTAGAGGGCATTTAGGGGTAGGGGTAGGAGTAGGGTTGGGATTAGGGTTAAGGTTTGTGTTGGTAGAATTGAGGTTTAGGATTAGGTTTAGGGTCACGAATGGCTTGTGGGTTAGAATCCAGTGCATTTAGGCTTAGGGATAGTGTTGAAATTGACGATTTAGTGTTAGGGTTAGAATCGAGCACATTTAGGGTTCGAGTTTTGGTTAGAATTCGTTAGGGTTAGGGTTAGTGTTAGGGGTAGGGGTAGGGTTAGAGTGCATTTAGGGGTAGGGGTAGGGGTAGGGTTAGGATTAGGGTTAGGGTTTGTGTTGGTAGAATCGAAGTTTAGGGTTCGGCTTAGGGTCAGGATTGCCTTTTGGCTTGGAATCGAGTGCATTTAGGGTTAGGGTTAGTGTTGAGATTGACGATTTGCTGTTAGGCTTAGAATCAAGCACATGAGCGTTAGAGTTATAATTAGAATCCACTGCATTTATGTTTAGGCTTAGGGTTAGGGTTATTAGGGTCAGGATGAGCATCGAGAGCGTGTAAGAATAGTTGTAGGGTTAGACTTAGGTTTAGGGTTAGGTTTCATAGAATTATGGGTTAGGGATAGGCTTACAGTTAGGGTTAGAATCAAGCCCATTTTTAGTGTAAGGGGTTGGGTTAGGGTTAGGGTTAGAGTGCATATAGAGGTAGGGATAGGAGTAGGGTTAGGATTAGGGTTAGGGTTTGTGTTGGTAGAATCGAAGTTTAGGGTTAGGCTTAGGGTCAGCATTGCCTTTTGGGTTAGAGTCGAGTGCATTTAGGGTTAGGTTTAGTGTTGAGATTGACGATTTAGTGTTAGGGTTATAATTGAGCACATTAGGGTTAGAGTTATGGTTACAATCCACTGCATTTAGGGTCAGGTTTAAGGGTAGGTTCAGGGTTTTGTTCAGGGAGAGGGTTAGAATCGAGTGCATTTAAGGATAGTGTTAGGGGTAGAGTTCTGTATAGGGTTAGCTATCGTAGAATCGAGGGTTAGGGTTATGGTTAGGGTCAGGATTGCCTTTTGGGTTAGAATCGAATGCATTTAGGGGTAGGGTTAGTGTTGGGATTGACGATTTAGAGTTAATGTTAGAATCAAGCACATTAGGGTTAAATTTATGGTTAGAATCCAGTGCATTTAAGGTTTGGATTAGGGTTAGGGTTAGGGTTATGTTTAGGGTGAGGGTTAGAATCGAGTGCATTTAAGGATCGTGTTACGGTTAGAGTTAGGTATAGGGTTAGCTATCATAGAATCGAGGGTCAGTGTTCGGGTTAGAGTTAGGGTAAGGATTAGGGTTTGAATCAAGTGCATTTTTAGTGTTAGGGTTGGGGTTAGGGTTAGGGTTTGAGTTCATTTAGGGGTAGGGGAGGAGTTGGGTTAGGATTAGGGTTAGTGTTTGTGTTGGTAGATTCGAGGTTTTGGGTTAGGCTTAGGGTTAGGAGAGCATTTTGGGTCATAATTCAGAGCATTTAGGCTTAAGGTTAGTGTTGAAATTGATGATTTAGTTTTAGCGTTAGAATCAAGCACATTTAGGGATAGAGTTATGATTAGAATTCAGCGCCTTTAGGGTTAAGGTTAGGGTTAGGGTTAGGGTTAGGGTCAGGGTTAGAATCGAGACCATTTAAGGATAGTGCTAGGGTTAGAGTTAGGTTTAGCGTTAGCTTTCGTAGAATCGAGGGTTAGGCTTAGAGTTAGGCTTACGGTGAGGGTTAGGGTGAGAATCAAGCACAGTTTTAGTGTTAGCGTTAGGGTGAGGGTTAAGGTTAAAGTGCTTTTAGGGCTAGTGGTAGGGGTAGGGTTAGGAGTAGGGTTAAGGTTTGTTTTGGTAGAATCGAGGTTTCGGTTTAGGCTTAGGGTCAGGATTGCATTTTGGATCAGAATCGAGCGTATTTAGGCTTTGGGTTAGTGTTCAAATTGACGATTTATTGTTAGGGTTTGAATCGAGCACAATTAGGATTAGAGTTATGGTAAAAATTCAGTGCATTTAGGGTTAGGGTTAGGGTTAGGGTTAGGGTCAGGGTTAAAACCGAGAGCATTTAAGGATAGTGCTAGGGTTAGAGTTCGGTTTCGCGTTCGCTTTCGTAGAATCAAGGGTTAGGCTTCAGGTTAGGCTTAGGGTTAGGGTTAGGGTTAGAATCAGGCGCATTTTTATTGTTCTGGTTTTCGTCAGGGTATGGCTTAGAGGGCATTTAGGGGTAGGGGTAGGAGTAGGGTTGGGATTAGGGTTAAGGTTTGTGTTGGTAGAATTGAGGTTTAGGATTAGGCTTAGGGTCACGAATGGCTTGTGGGTTAGAATCCAGTGCATTTAGGCTTAGGGATAGTGTTGAAATTGACGATTTAGTGTTAGGGTTAGAATCGAGCACATTTAGGGTTCGAGTTTTGGTTAGAATTCGTTAGGGTTAGGGTTAGTGTTAGGGGTAGGGGTTGGGTTAGAGTGCATTTAGGGGTAGGGGTAGGGGTAGGGTTAGGATTAGGGTTAGGGTTTGTGTTGGTAGAATCGAAGTTTAGGGTTTGGCTTAGGGTCAGGATTGCCTTTTGGCTTGGAATCGAGTGCATTTAGGGTTAGGGTTAGTGTTGAGATTGACGATTTACTGTTAGGCTTAGAATCAAGCACATGAGCGTTAGAGTTATAATTAGAATCCACTGCATTTATGTTTAGGCTTAGGGTTAGGGTTATTAGGGTCAGGATGAGCATCGACAGCGTGTAAGAATAGTTGTAGGGTTAGAGTTAGGTTTAGGGTTAGGTTTCATAGAATTGAGGGTTAGGGATAGGGTAAGGGTTAGGGTTAGAATCAAGCCCATTTTTAGTGTAAGGGGTTGGGTTAGGGTTAGGGTTAGAGTGCATATAGAGGTAGGGATAGGAGTAGGGTTAGGATTAGGGTTAGGGTTTGTGTTGGTAGAATCGAAGTTTAGGGTTCGGCTTAGGGTCAGGATTGCCTTTTGGGTTAGAGTCGAGTGCATTTGGGGATAGGCTTAGTGTTGAGATTGACGATTTAGTGTTAGGGTTATAATCGAGCACATTAGGGTTAGAGTTATGGTTAGAATCCACTGCATTTAGGGTTAGGATTAAGGGTAGGGTTAGGGTTATGTTCAGGGAGAAGGTTAGAATCGAGTGCATTTAAGGATAGTGTTAGGGGTAGAGTTCTGTATAGGGTTAGCTTTCGTAGAATCGAGGGTTAGGGTTAGGGTTAGGGTCAGGATTGCCTTTTGGGTTAGAATCGAATGCATTTAGGGTTAGTGTTAGTGTTGGGATTGACGATTTAGAGTTAATGTTAGAATCAAGCACATTAGGGTTAAATTTATGGTTAGAATCCAGTGCATTTAGGGTTTGGATTAGGGTTAGGGTTAGGGTTATGTTTAGGGTGAGGGTTAGAATCGAGTGCATTTAAGGATCTTGTTAGGGTTAGAGTTAGGTATAGGGTTAGCTTTCATAGAATCGAGGGTCAGTGTTCGGGTTAGAGTTAGGGTAAGCATTAGGGCTTGAATCAAGTGCATTTTTAGTGTTAGGGTTGGGGTTAGGGTTAGGGTTTGAGTTCATTTAGGGGTAGGGGAGGAGTTGGGTTAGGATTAGGGTTAGTGTTTGTGTTGGTAGATTCGAGGTTTTGGGTTAGGCTTAGGGTTAGGAGAGCATTTTGGGTCATAATTCAGAGCATTTAGGCTTAAGGTTAGTGTTGAAATTGATGATTTAGTTTTAGCGTTAGAATCAAGCACCTTTAGGGATAGAGTTATGATTAGAATTCAGCGCATTTAGGGTTAAGGTTAGGGTTAGGGTTAGGGTTAGGGTCAGGGTTAGAATCGAGACCATTTAAGGATAGTGCTAGGGTTAGAGTTAGGTTTAGCGTTAGCTTTCGTAGAATCGAGGGTTAGGCTTAGAGTTAGGCTTAGGGTGAGGGTTAGGGTGAGAATCAAGCACAGTTTTAGTGTTAGCGTTAGGGTGAGGGTTAAGGTTAAAGTGCTTTTAGGGCTAGTGGTAGGGGTAGGGTTAGGAGTAGGGTTAAGGTTTGTGTTGGTAGAATCGAGGCTTAGCTATAGGCTTAGGGTCAGGATTGCATTTTGGATCAGAATCGAGCGTATTTAGGCTTTGGGTTAGTGTTCAAATTGACGATTTATTGTTAGGGTTTGAATGGAGCACATTTAGGGTTAGAGTTATGGTTAAAATTCAGTGCATTTCGGGTTAGGGTTAGGGTTAGGGTTAGGGTCAGGGTTAAAACCGAGAGCATTTAAGGATAGTGCTAGGGTTAGAGTTCGGTTTAGCGTTCGCTTTCGTAGAATCAAGGGTTAGGCTTCAGGTTAGGCTTAGGGTTAGGGTTAGGGTTAGAATCAGGCGCATTTTGAGTGTTCTGGTTTTCGTCAGGGTATGGCTTAGAGTGCATTTAGGGGTAGGGGTAGGAGTAGGGTTGGGATTAGGGTTAAGGTTTGTGTTGGTAGAATCGAGGTTTAGGATTAGGCTTAGGGTCACGAATGGCTTGTGGGTTAGAATCCAGTGCATTTAGGCTTAGGGATAGTGTTGAAATTGACGATTTAGTGTTAGGGTTAGAATCGAGCACATTTAGGATTAGAGTTTTGATTAGAATTCGTTAGGGTTAGGGTTAGTGTTAGGGGTAGGGGTAGGGTTAGAGTGCATTTAGGGGTAGGGGTAGGAGTAGGGTTAGGAGTAGGGTTAAGGTTTGTGTTGGTAGAATCGAGGTTTAGGTTTAGGCTTAGGGTCAGGATTGCATTTTGGATCAGAATCGAGCTTATTTAGGCTTTGGGTTAGTGTTGAAATTGACGATTTAGTGTTAGGGTTAGAATCGAGCACATTTAGGGTTAGAGTTTTGGTTAGAATTCGTTAGGGTTAGGGTTAGTGTTAGGGGTAGGGGTAGGGTTAGAGTGCATTTAGGGGTAGGGGTAGGGCTAGGGTTAGGAATAGGGTTAGGGTTTGTGTTGGTACAATTGAAGTTTAGGGTTCGGCTTAGGGTCAGGATTGCCTTTTGGGTTAGAATCGAGTGCATTTAGGGTTAGGGTTAGTGTTGAGATTGACGATTTAGTGTTAGGCTTAGAATCAAGCACATGAGCGTTAGAGTTATGTTTAGAATCCACTGCATTTTTGCTTAGGCTTAGGGTTAGGGTTATTAGGGTCAGGATGAAAATCGAGAGCATTTAAGAATAGTTGTAGGGTTAGAGTTAGGTTTAGGGTTAGGTTTCATAGAATTGAGGGTTAGGGATAGGGTTAGGGTTAGGGTTAGAATCAAGCCCATTTTTAGTGTAAGGGGTTGGGTTAGGGTTAGGGTTAGAGTGCATATAGAGGTAGGGATAGGAGTAGGGTGAGGATTAGGGTTAGGGTTTGTGTTGGTAGAATCGAAGTTTAGGGTTCGGCTTAGGGTCAGGATTGCCTTTTGGGTTAGAGTTGAGTGCATTTAGGGTTAGGCTTAGTGTTGAGATTGACGATTTAGTGTTAGGGTTATAATCGAGCACATTAGGGTTAGAGTTATGGTTACAATCCACTGCATTTAGGGTTAGGTTTAATGGTAGGGACAGGGTTTTGTTCAGGGAGAGGGTTAGAATCGAGTGCATTTAAGGATAGTGTTAGGGGTAGAGTTATGTATAGGGTTAGCTTTCGTAAAATCGAGGGTTGGGGTTAGGGTTAGGGTCAGGATTGCCTTTTGGGTTAGAGTCGAGTGCATTTAGGGTTAGGCTTAGTGTTGAGATTGACGATTTAGTGTTAGGGTTATAATCGAGCACATTAGGGTTAGAGTTATGGTTAGAATCCACTGCATTTAGGGTTAGGATTAAGGGTAAGGTTAGGGTTATGTTCAGGGAGAAGGTTAGAATCGAGACCATTTAAGGATAGTGCTATGGTTAGAGTTAGGTTTAGCGTTAGCTTTCGTAGAATCGAGGGTTAGGCTTAGAGTTAGGCTTACGGTGAGGGTTAGGGTGAGAATCAAGCACAGTTTTAGTGTTAGCGTTAGGGTGAGGGTTAAGGTTAAAGTGCTTTTAGGGCTAGTGGTAGGGGTAGGGTTAGGAGTAGGGTTAAGGTTTGTGTTGGTAGAATCGAGGCTTAGCTATAGGCTTAGGGTCAGGATTGCATTTTGGATCAGAATCGAGCGTATTTAGGCTTTGGGTTAGTGTTCAAATTGACGATTTATTGTTAGGGTTTGAATCGAGCACATTTAGGGTTAGAGTTATGGTTAAAATTCAGTGCATTTCGGGTTAGGGTTAGGGTTAGGGTTAGGGTCAGGGTTAAAACCGAGAGCATTTAAGGATAGTGCTAGGGTTAGAGTTCTGTTTCGCGTTCGCTTTCGTAGAATCAAGGGTTAGGCTTCAGGTTAGGCTTAGGGTTAGGGTTAGGGTTAGAATCAGGCGCATTTTGAGTGTTCTGGTTTTCGTCAGGGTATGGCTTAGAGTGCATTTAGGGGTAGGGGTAGGAGTAGGGTTGGGATTAGGGTTAAGGTTTGTGTTGGTAGAATCGAGGTTTAGGATTAGGCTTAGGGTCACGAATGGCTTGTGGGTTAGAATCCAGTGCATTTAGGCTTAGGGATAGTGTTGAAATTGACGATTTAGTGTTAGGGTTAGAATCGAGCACATTTAGGATTAGAGTTTTGGTTAGAATTCGTTAGGGTTAGGGTTAGTGTTAGGGGTAGGGGTAGGGTTAGAGTGCATTTAGGGGTAGGGGTAGGGGTAGGGTTAGGATTAGGGTTAGGGTTTGTGTTGGTAGAATCGAAGTTTAGGGTTCGGCTTAGGGTCAGGATTGCCTTTTGGGTTAGAATCGAGTGCATTTAGGGTTAGGGTTAGTGTTGAGACTGACGATTTAGTGTTAGGCTTAGAATCAAGGACATGAGGGTTAGAGTTATGGTTAGAATCCACTGCATTTATGCTTAGGCTTAGGGTTAGGGTTATTAGGGTCAGGATGAGCATCGAGAGCATTTAAGAATAGTTGTAGGGTTAGAGTTAGGTTTAGGGTTAGGTTTCATAGAATTGAGGGTTAGGGATAGGGTTAGGTTTAGGGTTAGAATCAAGCCCATTTTTAGTCTAAGGGGTTGGGTTAGGGTTAGGGTTAGAGTGCATATAGAGGTAGGGATAGGAGTAGGGTTAGGATTAGGGTTAGGGTTTGTGTTGGTAGAATCGAAGTTTAGGGTTCGGCTTAGGGTCAGGATTGCCTTTTGGGTTAGAGTCGAGTGCATTTAGGGTTAGGTTTAGTGTTGAGATTGACGATTTAGTGTTAGGGTTATAATCGAGCACATTAGGGTTAGAGTTATGGATACAATCCACTGCATTTAGGGTCAGGTTTAAGGGTAGGGTCAGGGTTTTGTTCAGGGAGAGGGTTAGAATCGAGTGCATTTAAGGATAGTGTTAGGGGTAGAGTTCTGTATAGGGTTAGCTTTCGTAGAATCGAGGGTTAGGGTTATGGTTAGGGTCAGCATTGCCTTTTGGGTTAGAGTCGAGTGCATTTAGGGTTAGGCTTAGTGTTGAGATTGACGATTTAGTGTTAGGGTTATAATCGAGCACATTAGGGTTAGAGTTATGGTTAGAATCCACTGCATTTAGGGTTAGGATTAAGGGTAGGGTTAGGGTTATGTTCAGGGAGAAGGTTAGAATCGAGTGCATTTAAGGATAGTGTTAGGGGTAGAGTTCTGTATAGGGTTAGCTTTCGTAGAATCGAGGGTTAGGGTTAGGGTTAGGGTCAGGATTGCCTTTTGGGTTAGAATCGAATGCATTTAGGGTTAGTGTTAGTGTTGGGATTGACGATTTAGAGTTAATGTTAGAATCAAGCACATTAGGGTTAAATTTATGGTTAGAATCCAGTGCATTTAGGGTTTGGATTAGGGTTAGGGTTAGGGTTATGTTTAGGGTGAGGGTTAGAATCGAGTGCATTTAAGGATCTTGTTAGGGTTAGAGTTAGGTATAGGGTTAGCTTTCATAGAATCGAGGGTCAGTGTTCGGGTTAGAGTTAGGGTAAGGATTAGGGTTTGAATCAAGTGCATTTTTAGTGTTCGGGTTGGGGTTAGGGTTAGGGTTTGAGTTCATTTAGGGGTAGGGGAGGAGTTGGGTTAGGATTAGGGTTAGTGTTTGTGTTGGTAGATTCGAGGTTTTGGGTTAGGCTTAGGGTTAGGAGAGCATTTTGGGTCATAATTCAGAGCATTTAGGCTTAAGGTTAGTGTTGAAATTGATGATTTAGTTTTAGCGTTAGAATCAAGCACATTTAGGGATAGAGTTATGATTAGAATTCAGCGCCTTTAGGGTTAAGGTTAGGGTTAGGGTTAGGGTTAGGGTCAGGGTTAGAATCGAGACCATTTAAGGATAGTGCTAGGGTTAGAGTTAGGTTTAGCGTTAGCTTTCGTAGAATCGAGGGTTAGGCTTAGAGTTAGGCTTAGGGTGAGGGTTAGGGTGAGAATCAAGCACAGTTTTAGTGTTAGCGTTAGGGTGAGGGTTAAGGTTAAAGTGCTTTTAGGGCTAGTGGTAGGGGTAGGGTTAGGAGTAGGGTTAAGGTTTGTGTTGGTAGAATCGAGGCTTAGCTATAGGCTTAGGGTCAGGATTGCATTTTGGATCAGAATCGAGCGTATTTAGGCTTTGGGTTAGTGTTCAAATTGACGATTTATTGTTAGGGTTTGAATCGAGCACATTTAGGGTTAGAGTTATGGTTAAAATTCAGTGCATTTCGGGTTAGGGTTAGGGTTAGGGTTAGGGTCAGGGTTAAAACCGAGAGCATTTAAGGATAGTGCTAGGGTTAGAGTTCTGTTTCGCGTTCGCTTTCGTAGAATCAAGGGTTAGGCTTCAGGTTAGGCTTAGGGTTAGGGTTAGGGTTAGAATCAGGCGCATTTTGAGTGTTCTGGTTTTCGTCAGGGTATGGCTTAGAGTGCATTTAGGGGTAGGGGTAGGAGTAGGGTTGGGATTAGGGTTAAGGTTTGTGTTGGTAGAATCGAGGTTTAGGATTAGGCTTAGGGTCACGAATGGCTTGTGGGTTAGAATCCAGTGCATTTAGGCTTAGGGATAGTGTTGAAATTGACGATTTAGTGTTAGGGTTAGAATCGAGCACATTTAGGATTAGAGTTTTGGTTAGAATTCGTTAGGGTTAGGGTTAGTGTTAGGGGTAGGGGTAGGGTTAGAGTGCATTTAGGGGTAGGGGTAGGGGTAGGGTTAGGATTGGGGTTAGGGTTTGTGTTGGTAGAATCGAAGATTAGGGTTCGGCTTAGGGTCAGGATTGCCTTTTGGGTTAGAATCGAGTGCATTTAGGGTTAGGGTTAGTGTTGAGACTGACGATTTAGTGTTAGGCTTAGAATCAAGGACATGAGGGTTAGAGTTATGGTTAGAATCCACTGCATTTATGCTTAGGCTTAGGGTTAGGGTTATTAGGGTCAGGATGAGCATCGAGAGCATTTAAGAATAGTTGTAGGGTTAGAGTTAGGTTTAGGGTTAGGTTTCATAGAATTGAGGGTTAGGGATAGGGTTAGGTTTAGGGTTAGAATCAAGCCCATTTTTAGTGTAAGGGGTTGGGTTAGGGTTAGGGTTAGAGTGCATATAGAGGTAGGGATAGGAGTAGGGTTAGGATTAGGGTTAGGGTTTGTGTTGGTAGAATCGAAGTTTAGGGTTCGGCTTAGGGTCAGGATTGCCTTTTGGGTTAGAGTCGAGTGCATTTAGGGTTAGGTTTAGTGTTGAGATTGACGATTTAGTGTTAGGGTTATAATCGAGCACATTAGGGTTAGAGTTATGGATACAATCCACTGCATTTAGGGTCAGGTTTAAGGGTAGGGTCAGGGTTTTGTTCAGGGAGAGGGTTAGAATCGAGTGCATTTAAGGATAGTGTTAGGGGTAGAGTTCTGTATAGGGTTAGCTTTCGTAGAATCGAGGGTTAGCGTTATGGTTAGGGTCAGCATTGCCTTTTGGGTTAGAGTCGAGTGCATTTAGGGTTAGGCTTAGTGTTGAGATTGACGATTTAGTGTTAGGGTTATAATCGAGCACATTAGGGTTAGAGTTATGGTTAGAATCCACTGCATTTAGGGTTAGGATTAAGGGTAGGGTTAGGGTTATGTTCAGGGAGAAGGTTAGAATCGAGTGCATTTAAGGATAGTGTTAGGGGTAGAGTTCTGTATAGGGTTAGCTTTCGTAGAATCGAGGGTTAGGGTTAGGGTTAGGGTCAGGATTGCCTTTTGGGTTAGAATCGAATGCATTTAGGGTTAGTGTTAGTGTTGGGATTGACGATTTAGAGTTAATGTTAGAATCAAGCACATTAGGGTTAAATTTATGGTTAGAATCCAGTGCATTTAGGGTTTGGATTAGGGTTAGGGTTAGGGTTATGTTTAGGGTGAGGGTTAGAATCGAGTGCATTTAAGGATCTTGTTAGGGTTAGAGTTAGGTATAGGGTTAGCTTTCATAGAATCGAGGGTCAGTGTTCGGGTTAGAGTTAGGGTAAGGATTAGGGTTTGAATCAAGTGCATTTTTAGTGTTCGGGTTGGGGTTAGGGTTAGGGTTTGAGTTCATTTAGGGGTAGGGGAGGAGTTGGGTTAGGATTAGGGTTAGTGTTTGTGTTGGTAGATTCGAGGTTTTGGGTTAGGCTTAGGGTTAGGAGAGCATTTTGGGTCATAATTCAGAGCATTTAGGCTTAAGGTTAGTGTTGAAATTGATGATTTAGTTTTAGCGTTAGAATCAAGCACATTTAGGGATAGAGTTATGATTAGAATTCAGCGCCTTTAGGGTTAAGGTTAGGGTTAGGGTTAGGGTTAGGGTCAGGGTTAGAATCGAGACCATTTAAGGATAGTGCTAGGGTTAGAGTTAGGTTTAGCGTTAGCTTTCGTAGAATCGAGGGTTAGGCTTAGAGTTAGGCTTACGGTGAGGGTTAGGGTGAGAATCAAGCACAGTTTTAGTGTTAGCGTTAGGGTGAGGGTTAAGGTTAAAGTGCTTTTAGGGCTAGTGGTAGGGGTAGGGTTAGGAGTAGGGTTAAGGTTTGTGTTGGTAGAATCGAGGCTTAGCTATAGGCTTAGGGTCAGGATTGCATTTTGGATCAGAATCGAGCGTATTTAGGCTTTGGGTTAGTGTTCAAATTGACGATTTATTGTTAGGGTTTGAATCGAGCACATTTAGGGTTAGAGTTATGGTTAAAATTCAGTGCATTTCGGGTTAGGGTTAGGGTTAGGGTTAGGGTCAGGGTTAAAACCGAGAGCATTTAAGGATAGTGCTAGGGTTAGAGTTCTGTTTCGCGTTCGCTTTCGTAGAATCAAGGGTTAGGCTTCAGGTTAGGCTTAGGGTTTGGGTTAGGGTTAGAATCAGGCGCATTTTGAGTGTTCTGGTTTTCGTCAGGGTATGGCTTAGAGTGCATTTAGGGGTAGGGGTAGGAGTAGGGTTGGGATTAGGGTTAAGGTTTGTGTTGGTAGAATCGAGGTTTAGGATTAGGCTTAGGGTCACGAATGGCTTGTGGGTTAGAATCCAGTGCATTTAGGCTTAGGGATAGTGTTGAAATTGACGATTTAGTGTTAGGGTTAGAATCGAGCACATTTAGGATTAGAGTTTTGGTTAGAATTCGTTAGGGTTAGGGTTAGTGTTAGGGGTAGGGGTAGGGTTAGAGTGCATTTAGGGGTAGGGGTAGGGGTAGGGTTAGGATTAGGGTTAGGGTTTGTGTTGGTAGAATCGAAGTTTAGGGTTCGGCTTAGGGTCAGGATTGCCTTTTGGGTTAGAATCGAGTGCATTTAGGGTTAGGGTTAGTGTTGAGACTGACGATTTAGTGTTAGGCTTAGAATCAAGGACATGAGGGTTAGAGTTATGGTTAGAATCCACTGCATTTATGCTTAGGCTTAGGGTTAGGGTTATTAGGGTCAGGATGAGCATCGAGAGCATTTAAGAATAGTTGTAGGGTTAGAGTTAGGTTTAGGGTTAGGTTTCATAGAATTGAGGGTTAGGGATAGGGTTAGGTTTAGGGTTAGAATCAAGCCCATTTTTAGTGTAAGGGGTTGGGTTAGGGTTAGGGTTAGAGTGCATATAGAGGTAGGGATAGGAGTAGGGTTAGGATTAGGGTTAGGGTTTGTGTTGGTAGAATCGAAGTTTAGGGTTCGGCTTAGGGTCAGGATTGCCTTTTGGGTTAGAGTCGAGTGCATTTAGGGTTAGGTTTAGTGTTGAGATTGACGATTTAGTGTTAGGGTTATAATCGAGCACATTAGGGTTAGAGTTATGGATACAATCCACTGCATTTAGGGTCAGGTTTAAGGGTAGGGTCAGGGTTTTGTTCAGGGAGAGGGTTAGAATCGAGTGCATTTAAGGATAGTGTTAGGGGTAGAGTTCTGTATAGGGTTAGCTTTCGTAGAATCGAGGGTTAGCGTTATGGTTAGGGTCAGCATTGCCTTTTGGGCTAGAGTCGAGTGCATTTAGGGTTAGGCTTAGTGTTGAGATTGACGATTTAGTGTTAGGGTTATAATCGAGCACATTAGGGTTAGAGTTATGGTTAGAATCCACTGCATTTAGGGTTAGGATTAAGGGTAGGGTTAGGGTTATGTTCAGGGAGAAGGTTAGAATCGAGTGCATTTAAGGATAGTGTTAGGGGTAGAGTTCTGTATAGGGTTAGCTTTCGTAGAATCGAGGGTTAGGGTTAGGGTTAGGGTCAGGATTGCCTTTTGGGTTAGAATCGAATGCATTTAGGGTTAGTGTTAGTGTTGGGATTGACGATTTAGAGTTAATGTTAGAATCAAGCACATTAGGGTTAAATTTATGGTTAGAATCCAGTGCATTTAGGGTTTGGATTAGGGTTAGGGTTAGGGTTATGTTTAGGGTGAGGGTTAGAATCGAGTGCATTTAAGGATCTTGTTAGGGTTAGAGTTAGGTATAGGGTTAGCTTTCATAGAATCGAGGGTCAGTGTTCGGGTTAGAGTTAGGGTAAGGATTAGGGTTTGAATCAAGTGCATTTTTAGTGTTAGGGTTGGGGTTAGGGTTAGGGTTTGAGTTCATTTAGGGGTAGGGGAGGAGTTGGGTTAGGATTAGGG
The DNA here is from genome assembly GCF_028372415.1 of Notamacropus eugenii. NCBI lineage: Eukaryota > Metazoa > Chordata > Mammalia > Diprotodontia > Macropodidae > Notamacropus > Notamacropus eugenii. The sequence goes on from NW_027325106.1 coordinate 136,167, forward strand.
TTAGTGTTTGTGTTGGTAGATTCGAGGTTTTGGGTTAGGCTTAGGGTTAGGAGAGCATTTTGGGTCATAATTCAGAGCATTTAGGCTTAAGGTTAGTGTTGAAATTGATGATTTAGTTTTAGCGTTAGAATCAAGCACATTTAGGGATAGAGTTATGATTAGAATTCAGCGCCTTTAGGGTTAAGGTTAGGGTTAGGGTTAGGGTTAGGGTCAGGGTTAGAATCGAGACCATTTAAGGATAGTGCTAGGGTTAGAGTTAGGTTTAGCGTTAGCTTTCGTAGAATCGAGGGTTAGGCTTAGAGTTAGGCTTAGGGTGAGGGTTAGGGTGAGAATCAAGCACAGTTTTAGTGTTAGCGTTAGGGTGAGGGTTAAGGTTAAAGTGCTTTTAGGGCTAGTGGTAGGGGTAGGGTTAGGAGTAGGGTTAAGGTTTGTGTTGGTAGAATCGAGGCTTAGCTATAGGCTTAGGGTCAGGATTGCATTTTGGATCAGAATCGAGCGTATTTAGGCTTTGGGTTAGTGTTCAAATTGACGATTTATTGTTAGGGTTTGAATCGAGCACATTTAGGGTTAGAGTTATGGTTAAAATTCAGTGCATTTCGGGTTAGGGTTAGGGTTAGGGTTAGGGTCAGGGTTAAAACCGAGAGCATTTAAGGATAGTGCTAGGGTTAGAGTTCTGTTTCGCGTTCGCTTTCGTAGAATCAAGGGTTAGGCTTCAGGTTAGGCTTAGGGTTAGGGTTAGGGTTAGAATCAGGCGCATTTTGAGTGTTCTGGTTTTCGTCAGGGTATGGCTTAGAGTGCATTTAGGGGTAGGGGTAGGAGTAGGGTTGGGATTAGGGTTAAGGTTTGTGTTGGTAGAATCGAGGTTTAGGATTAGGCTTAGGGTCACGAATGGCTTGTGGGTTAGAATCCAGTGCATTTAGGCTTAGGGATAGTGTTGAAATTGACGATTTAGTGTTAGGGTTAGAATCGAGCACATTTAGGATTAGAGTTTTGGTTAGAATTCGTTAGGGTTAGGGTTAGTGTTAGGGGTAGGGGTAGGGTTAGAGTGCATTTAGGGGTAGGGGTAGGGGTAGGGTTAGGATTAGGGTTAGGGTTTGTGTTGGTAGAATCGAAGTTTAGGGTTCGGCTTAGGGTCAGGATTGCCTTTTGGGTTAGAATCGAGTGCATTTAGGGTTAGGGTTAGTGTTGAGACTGACGATTTAGTGTTAGGCTTAGAATCAAGGACATGAGGGTTAGAGTTATGGTTAGAATCCACTGCATTTATGCTTAGGCTTAGGGTTAGGGTTATTAGGGTCAGGATGAGCATCGAGAGCATTTAAGAATAGTTGTAGGGTTAGAGTTAGGTTTAGGGTTAGGTTTCATAGAATTGAGGGTTAGGGATAGGGTTAGGTTTAGGGTTAGAATCAAGCCCATTTTTAGTGTAAGGGGTTGGGTTAGGGTTAGGGTTAGAGTGCATATAGAGGTAGGGATAGGAGTAGGGTTAGGATTGGGGTTAGGGTTTGTGTTGGTAGAATCGAAGTTTAGGGTTCGGCTTAGGGTCAGGATTGCCTTTTGGGTTAGAGTCGAGTGCATTTAGGGTTAGGTTTAGTGTTGAGATTGACGATTTAGTGTTAGGGTTATAATCGAGCACATTAGGGTTAGAGTTATGGATACAATCCACTGCATTTAGGGTCAGGTTTAAGGGTAGGGTCAGGGTTTTGTTCAGGGAGAGGGTTAGAATCGAGTGCATTTAAGGATAGTGTTAGGGGTAGAGTTCTGTATAGGGTTAGCTTTCGTAGAATCGAGGGTTAGCGTTATGGTTAGGGTCAGCATTGCCTTTTGGGTTAGAGTCGAGTGCATTTAGGGTTAGGCTTAGTGTTGAGATTGACGATTTAGTGTTAGGGTTATAATCGAGCACATTAGGGTTAGAGTTATGGTTAGAATCCACTGCATTTAGGGTTAGGATTAAGGGTAGGGTTAGGGTTATGTTCAGGGAGAAGGTTAGAATCGAGTGCATTTAAGGATAGTGTTAGGGGTAGAGTTCTGTATAGGGTTAGCTTTCGTAGAATCGAGGGTTAGGGTTAGGGTTAGGGTCAGGATTGCCTTTTGGGTTAGAATCGAATGCATTTAGGGTTAGTGTTAGTGTTGGGATTGACGATTTAGAGTTAATGTTAGAATCAAGCACATTAGGGTTAAATTTATGGTTAGAATCCAGTGCATTTAGGGTTTGGATTAGGGTTAGGGTTAGGGTTATGTTTAGGGTGAGGGTTAGAATCGAGTGCATTTAAGGATCTTGTTAGGGTTAGAGTTAGGTATAGGGTTAGCTTTCATAGAATCGAGGGTCAGTGTTCGGGTTAGAGTTAGGGTAAAGATTAGGGTTTGAATCAAGTGCATTTTTAGTGTTAGGGTTGGGGTTAGGGTTAGGGTTTGAGTTCATTTAGGGGTAGGGGAGGAGTTGCGTTAGGATTAGGGTTAGTGTTTGTGTTGGTAGATTCGAGGTTTTGGGTTAGGCTTAGGGTTAGGAGAGCATTTTGGGTCATAATTCAGAGCATTTAGGCTTAAGGTTAGTGTTGAAATTGATGATTTAGTTTTAGCGTTAGAATCAAGCACATTTAGGGATAGAGTTATGATTAGAATTCAGCGCCTTTAGGGTTAAGGTTAGGGTTAGGGTTAGGGTTAGGGTTAGAATCAGGCGCATTTTGAGTGTTCTGGTTTTCGTCAGGGTATGGCTTAGAGTGCATTTAGGGGTAGGGGTAGGAGTAAGGTTGGGATTAGGGTTAAGGTTTGTGTTGGTAGAATCGAGGTTTAGGATTAGGCTTAGGGTCACGAATGGCTTGTGGGTTAGAATCCAGTGCATTTAGGCTTAGGGATAGTGTTGAAATTGACGATTTAGTGTTAGGGTTAGAATCGAGCACATTTAGGATTAGAGTTTTGGTTAGAATTCGTTAGGGTTAGGGTTAGTGTTAGGGGTAGGGGTAGGGTTAGAGTGCATTTAGGGGTAGGGGTAGGGGTAGGGTTAGGATTAGGGTTAGGGTTTGTGTTGGTAGAATCGAAGTTTAGGGTTCGGCTTAGGGTCAGGATTGCCTTTTGGGTTAGAATCGAGTGCATTTAGGGTTAGGGTTAGTGTTGAGACTGACGATTTAGTGTTAGGCTTAGAATCAAGGACATGAGGGTTAGAGTTATGGTTAGAATCCACTGCATTTATGCTTAGGCTTAGGGTTAGGGTTATTAGGGTCAGGATGAGCATCGAGAGCATTTAAGAATAGTTGTAGGGTTAGAGTTAGGTTTAGGGTTAGGTTTCATAGAATTGAGGGTTAGGGATAGGGTTAGGTTTAGGGTTAGAATCAAGCCCATTTTTAGTGTAAGGGGTTGGGTTAGGGTTAGGGTTAGAGTGCATATAGAGGTAGGGATAGGAGTAGGGTTAGGATTAGGGTTAGGGTTTGTGTTGGTAGAATCGAAGTTTAGGGTTCGGCTTAGGGTCAGGATTGCCTTTTGGGTTAGAGTCGAGTGCATTTAGGGTTAGGTTTAGTGTTGAGATTGACGATTTAGTGTTAGGGTTATAATCGAGCACATTAGGGTTAGAGTTATGGATACAATCCACTGCATTTAGGGTCAGGTTTAAGGGTAGGGTCAGGGTTTTGTTCAGGGAGAGGGTTAGAATCGAGTGCATTTAAGGATAGTGTTAGGGGTAGAGTTCTGTATAGGGTTAGCTTTCGTAGAATCGAGGGTTAGCGTTATGGTTAGGGTCAGCATTGCCTTTTGGGTTAGAGTCGAGTGCATTTAGGGTTAGGCTTAGTGTTGAGATTGACGATTTAGTGTTAGGGTTATAATCGAGCACATTAGGGTTAGAGTTATGGTTAGAATCCACTGCATTTAGGGTTAGGATTAAGGGTAGGGTTAGGGTTATGTTCAGGGAGAAGGTTAGAATCGAGTGCATTTAAGGATAGTGTTAGGGGTAGAGTTCTGTATAGGGTTAGCTTTCGTAGAATCGAGGGTTAGGGTTAGGGTTAGGGTCAGGATTGCCTTTTGGGTTAGAATCGAATGCATTTAGGGTTAGTGTTAGTGTTGGGATTGACGATTTAGAGTTAATGTTAGAATCAAGCACATTAGGGTTAAATTTATGGTTAGAATCCAGTGCATTTAGGGTTTGGATTAGGGTTAGGGTTAGGGTTATGTTTAGGGTGAGGGTTAGAATCGAGTGCATTTAAGGATCTTGTTAGGGTTAGAGTTAGGTATAGGGTTAGCTTTCATAGAATCGAGGGTCAGTGTTCGGGTTAGAGTTAGGGTAAGGATTAGGGTTTGAATCAAGTGCATTTTTAGTGTTAGGGTTGGGGTTAGGGTTAGGGTTTGAGTTCATTTAGGGGTAGGGGAGGAGTTGGGTTAGGATTAGGGTTAGTGTTTGTGTTGGTAGATTCGAGGTTTTGGGTTAGGCTTAGGGTTAGGAGAGCATTTTGGGTCATAATTCAGAGCATTTAGGCTTAAGGTTAGTGTTGAAATTGATGATTTAGTTTTAGCGTTAGAATCAAGCACATTTAGGGATAGAGTTATGATTAGAATTCAGCGCCTTTAGGGTTAAGGTTAGGGTTAGGGTTAGGGTTAGGGTCAGGGTTAGAATCGAGACCATTTAAGGATAGTGCTAGGGTTAGAGTTAGGTTTAGCGTTAGCTTTCGTAGAATCGAGGGTTAGGCTTAGAGTTAGGCTTAGGGTGAGGGTTAGGGTGAGAATCAAGCACAGTTTTAGTGTTAGCGTTAGGGTGAGGGTTAAGGTTAAAGTGCTTTTAGGGCTAGTGGTAGGGGTAGGGTTAGGAGTAGGGTTAAGGTTTGTGTTGGTAGAATCGAGGCTTAGCTATAGGCTTAGGGTCAGGATTGCATTTTGGATCAGAATCGAGCGTATTTAGGCTTTGGGTTAGTGTTCAAATTGACGATTTATTGTTAGGGTTTGAATCGAGCACATTTAGGGTTAGAGTTATGGTTAAAATTCAGTGCATTTCGGGTTAGGGTTAGGGTTAGGGTTAGGGTCAGGGTTAAAACCGAGAGCATTTAAGGATAGTGCTAGGGTTAGAGTTCTGTTTCGCGTTCGCTTTCGTAGAATCAAGGGTTAGGCTTCAGGTTAGGCTTAGGGTTAGGGTTAGGGTTAGAATCAGGCGCATTTTGAGTGTTCTGGTTTTCGTCAGGGTATGGCTTAGAGTGCATTTAGGGGTAGGGGTAGGAGTAAGGTTGGGATTAGGGTTAAGGTTTGTGTTGGTAGAATCGAGGTTTAGGATTAGGCTTAGGGTCACGAATGGCTTGTGGGTTAGAATCCAGTGCATTTAGGCTTAGGGATAGTGTTGAAATTGACGATTTAGTGTTAGGGTTAGAATCGAGCACATTTAGGATTAGAGTTTTGGTTAGAATTCGTTAGGGTTAGGGTTAGTGTTAGGGGTAGGGGTAGGGTTAGAGTGCATTTAGGGGTAGGGGTAGGGGTAGGGTTAGGATTAGGGTTAGGGTTTGTGTTGGTAGAATCGAAGTTTAGGGTTCGGCTTAGGGTCAGGATTGCCTTTTGGGTTAGAATCGAGTGCATTTAGGGTTAGGGTTAGTGTTGAGACTGACGATTTAGTGTTAGGCTTAGAATCAAGGACATGAGGGTTAGAGTTATGGTTAGAATCCACTGCATTTATGCTTAGGCTTAGGGTTAGGGTTATTAGGGTCAGGATGAGCATCGAGAGCATTTAAGAATAGTTGTAGGGTTAGAGTTAGGTTTAGGGTTAGGTTTCATAGAATTGAGGGTTAGGGATAGGGTTAGGTTTAGGGTTAGAATCAAGCCCATTTTTAGTGTAAGGGGTTGGGTTAGGGTTAGGGTTAGAGTGCATATAGAGGTAGGGATAGGAGTAGGGTTAGGATTAGGGTTAGGGTTTGTGTTGGTAGAATCGAAGTTTAGGGTTCGGCTTAGGGTCAGGATTGCCTTTTGGGTTAGAGTCGAGTGCATTTAGGGTTAGGTTTAGTGTTGAGATTGACGATTTAGTGTTAGGGTTATAATCGAGCACATTAGGGTTAGAGTTATGGATACAATCCACTGCATTTAGGGTCAGGTTTAAGGGTAGGGTCAGGGTTTTGTTCAGGGAGAGGGTTAGAATCGAGTGCATTTAAGGATAGTGTTAGGGGTAGAGTTCTGTATAGGGTTAGCTTTCGTAGAATCGAGGGTTAGCGTTATGGTTAGGGTCAGCATTGCCTTTTGGGTTAGAGTCGAGTGCATTTAGGGTTAGGCTTAGTGTTGAGATTGACGATTTAGTGTTAGGGTTATAATCGAGCACATTAGGGTTAGAGTTATGGTTAGAATCCACTGCATTTAGGGTTAGGATTAAGGGTAGGGTTAGGGTTATGTTCAGGGAGAAGGTTAGAATCGAGTGCATTTAAGGATAGTGTTAGGGGTAGAGTTCTGTATAGGGTTAGCTTTCGTAGAATCGAGGGTTAGGGTTAGGGTTAGGGTCAGGATTGCCTTTTGGGTTAGAATCGAATGCATTTAGGGTTAGTGTTAGTGTTGGGATTGACGATTTAGAGTTAATGTTAGAATCAAGCACATTAGGGTTAAATTTATGGTTAGAATCCAGTGCATTTAGGGTTTGGATTAGGGTTAGGGTTAGGGTTATGTTTAGGGTGAGGGTTAGAATCGAGTGCATTTAAGGATCTTGTTAGGGTTAGAGTTAGGTATAGGGTTAGCTTTCATAGAATCGAGGGTCAGTGTTCGGGTTAGAGTTAGGGTAAGGATTAGGGTTTGAATCAAGTGCATTTTTAGTGTTAGGGTTGGGGTTAGGGTTAGGGTTTGAGTTCATTTAGGGGTAGGGGAGGAGTTGGGTTAGGATTAGGGTTAGTGTTTGTGTTGGTAGATTCGAGGTTTTGGGTTAGGCTTAGGGTTAGGAGAGCATTTTGGGTCATAATTCAGAGCATTTAGGCTTAAGGTTAGTGTTGAAATTGATGATTTAGTTTTAGCGTTAGAATCAAGCACATTTAGGGATAGAGTTATGATTAGAATTCAGCGCCTTTAGGGTTAAGGTTAGGGTTAGGGTTAGGGTTAGGGTCAGGGTTAGAATCGAGACCATTTAAGGATAGTGCTAGGGTTAGAGTTAGGTTTAGCGTTAGCTTTCGTAGAATCGAGGGTTAGGCTTAGAGTTAGGCTTAGGGTGAGGGTTAGGGTGAGAATCAAGCACAGTTTTAGTGTTAGCGTTAGGGTGAGGGTTAAGGTTAAAGTGCTTTTAGGGCTAGTGGTAGGGGTAGGGTTAGGAGTAGGGTTAAGGTTTGTGTTGGTAGAATCGAGGCTTAGCTATAGGCTTAGGGTCAGGATTGCATTTTGGATCAGAATCGAGTCTATTTAGGCTTTGGGTTAGTGTTCAAATTGACGATTTATTGTTAGGGTTTGAATCGAGCACATTTAGGGTTAGAGTTATGGTTAAAATTCAGTGCATTTCGGGTTAGGGTTAGGGTTAGGGTTAGGGTCAGGGTTAAAACCGAGAGCATTTAAGGATAGTGCTAGGGTTAGAGTTCTGTTTCGCGTTCGCTTTCGTAGAATCAAGGGTTAGGCTTCAGGTTAGGCTTAGGGTTAGGGTTAGGGTTAGAATCAGGCGCATTTTGAGTGTTCTGGTTTTCGTCAGGGTATGGCTTAGAGTGCATTTAGGGGTAGGGGTAGGAGTAAGGTTGGGATTAGGGTTAAGGTTTGTGTTGGTAGAATCGAGGTTTAGGATTAGGCTTAGGGTCACGAATGGCTTGTGGGTTAGAATCCAGTGCATTTAGGCTTAGGGATAGTGTTGAAATTGACGATTTAGTGTTAGGGTTAGAATCGAGCACATTTAGGATTAGAGTTTTGGTTAGAATTCGTTAGGGTTATGGTTAGTGTTAGGGGTAGGGGTAGGGTTAGAGTGCATTTAGGGGTAGGGGTAGGGGTAGGGTTAGGATTAGGGTTAGGGTTTGTGTTGGTAGAATCGAAGTTTAGGGTTCGGCTTAGGGTCAGGATTGCCTTTTGGGTTAGAATCGAGTGCATTTAGGGTTAGGGTTAGTGTTGAGACTGACGATTTAGTGTTAGGCTTAGAATCAAGGACATGAGGGTTAGAGTTATGGTTAGAATCCACTGCATTTATGCTTAGGCTTAGGATTAGGGTTATTAGGGTCAGGATGAGCATCGAGAGCATTTAAGAATAGTTGTAGGGTTAGAGTTAGGTTTAGGGTTAGGTTTCATAGAATTGAGGGTTAAGGATAGGGTTAGGTTTAGGGTTAGAATCAAGCCCATTTTTAGTGTAAGGGGTTGGGTTAGGGTTAGGGTTAGAGTGCATATAGAGGTAGGGATAGGAGTAGGGTTAGGATTGGGGTTAGGGTTTGTGTTGGTAGAATCGAAGTTTAGGGTTCGGCTTAGGGTCAGGATTGCCTTTTGGGTTAGAGTCGAGTGCATTTAGGGTTAGGGTTAGTGTTGAGACTGACGATTTAGTGTTAGGCTTAGAATCAAGGACATGAGGGTTAGAGTTATGATTAGAATCCACTGCATTTAGGGTCAGGTTTAAGGGTAGGGTCAGGGTTTTGTTCAGGGAGAGGGTTAGAATCGAGTGCATTTAAGGATAGTGTTAGGGGTAGAGATCTGTATAGGGTTAGCTTTCGTAGAATCGAGGGTTAGCGTTATGGTTAGGGTCAGCATTGCCTTTTGGGTTTGAGTCGAGTGCATTTAGGGTTAGGCTTAGTGTTGAGATTGACGATTTAGTGTTAGGGTTATAATCGAGCACATTAGGGTTAGAGTTATGGTTAGAATCCACTGCATTTAGGGTTAGGATTAAGGGTAGGGTTAGGGTTATGTTCAGGGAGAAGGTTAGAATCGAGTGCATTTAAGGATAGTGTTAGGGGTAGAGTTCTGTATAGGATTAGCTTTCGTAGAATCGAGGGTTAGGGTTAGGGTTAGGGTCAGGATTGCCTTTTGGGTTAGAATCGAATGCATTTAGGGTTAGTGTTAGTGTTGGGATTGACGATTTAGAGTTAATGTTAGAATCAAGCACATTAGGGTTAAATTTATGGTTAGAATCCAGTGCATTTAGGGTTTGGATTAGGGTTAGGGTTAGGGTTATGTTTACGGTGAGGGTTAGAATCGAGTGCATTTAAGGATCTTGTTAGGGTTAGAGTTAGGTATAGGGTTAGCTTTCATAGAATCGAGGGTCAGTGTTCGGGTTAGAGTTAGGGTAAGGATTAGGGTTTGAATCAAGTGCATTTTTAGTGTTAGGGTTGGGGTTAGGGTTAGGGTTTGAGTTCATTTAGGGGTAGGGGAGGAGTTGGGTTAGGGTTAGGGTTAGTGTTTGTGTTGGTAGAATCGAAGTTTAGGGTTCGGCTTAGGGTCAGGATTGCCTTTTGGGTTAGAATCGAGTGCATTTAGGGTTAGGGTTAGTGTTGAGACTGACGATTTAGTGTTAGGCTTAGAATCAAGGACATGAGGGTTAGAGTTATGGTTAGAATCCACTGCATTTATGCTTAGGCTTAGGGTTAGGGTTATTAGGGTCAGGATGAGCATCGAGAGCATTTAAGAATAGTTGTAGGGTTAGAGTTAGGTTTAGGGTTAGGTTTCATAGAATTGAGGGTTAGGGATAGGGTTAGGTTTAGGGTTAGAATCAAGCCCATTTTTAGTGTAAGGGGTTGGGTTAGGGTTAGGGTTAGAGTGCATATAGAGGTAGGGATAGGAGTAGGGTTAGGATTGGGGTTAGGGTTTGTGTTGGTAGAATCGAAGTTTAGGGTTCGGCTTAGGGTCAGGATTGCCTTTTGGGTTAGAGTCGAGTGCATTTAGGGTTAGGTTTAGTGTTGAGATTGACGATTTAGTGTTAGGGTTATAATCGAGCACATTAGGGTTAGAGTTATGGATACAATCCACTGCATTTAGGGTCAGGTTTAAGGGTAGGGTCAGGGTTTTGTTCAGGGAGAGGGTTAGAATCGAGTGCATTTAAGGATAGTGTTAGGGGTAGAGATCTGTATAGGGTTAGCTTTCGTAGAATCGAGGGTTAGCGTTATGGTTAGGGTCAGCATTGCCTTTTGGGTTAGAGTCGAGTGCATTTAGGGTTAGGCTTAGTGTTGAGATTGACGATTTAGTGTTAGGGTTATAATCGAGCACATTAGGGTTAGAGTTATGGTTAGAATCCACTGCATTTAGGGTTAGGATTAAGGGTAGGGTTAGGGTTATGTTCAGGGAGAAGGTTAGAATCGAGTGCATTTAAGGATAGTGTTAGGGGTAGAGTTCTGTATAGGGTTAGCTTTCGTAGAATCGAGGGTTAGGGTTAGGGTTAGGGTCAGGATTGCCTTTTGGGTTAGAATCGAATGCATTTAGGGTTAGTGTTAGTGTTGGGATTGACGATTTAGAGTTAATGTTAGAATCAAGCACATTAGGGTTAAATTTATGGTTAGAATCCAGTGCATTTAGGGTTTGGATTAGGGTTAGGGTTAGGGTTATGTTTAGGGTGAGGGTTAGAATCGAGTGCATTTAAGGATCTTGTTAGGGTTAGAGTTAGGTATAGGGTTAGCTTTCATAGAATCGAGGGTCAGTGTTCGGGTTAGAGTTAGGGTAAGGATTAGGGTTTGAATCAAGTGCATTTTTAGTGTTAGGGTTGGGGTTAGGGTTAGGGTTTGAGTTCATTTAGGGGTAGGGGAGGAGTTGGGTTAGGGTTAGGGTTAGTGTTTGTGTTGGTAGATTCGAGGTTTTGGGTTAGGCTTAGGGTTAGGAGAGCATTTTGGGTCATAATTCAGAGCATTTAGGCTTAAGGTTAGTGTTGAAATTGATGATTTAGTTTTAGCGTTAGAATCAAGCACATTTAGGGATAGAGTTATGATTAGAATTCAGCGCCTTTAGGGTTAAGGTTAGGGTTAGGGTTAGGGTTAGGGTCAGGGTTAGAATCGAGACCATTTAAGGATAGTGCTAGGGTTAGAGTTAGGTTTAGCGTTAGCTTTCGTAGAATCGAGGGTTAGGCTTAGAGTTAGGCTTAGGGTGAGGGTTAGGGTGAGAATCAAGCACAGTTTTAGTGTTAGCGTTAGGGTGAGGGTTAAGGTTAAAGTGCTTTTAGGGCTAGTGGTAGGGGTAGGGTTAGGAGTAGGGTTAAGGTTTGTGTTGGTAGAATCGAGGCTTAGCTATAGGCTTAGGGTCAGGATTGCATTTTGGATCAGAATCGAGCGTATTTAGGCTTTGGGTTAGTGTTCAAATTGACGATTTATTGTTAGGGTTTGAATCGAGCACATTTAGGGTTAGAGTTATGGTTAAAATTCAGTGCATTTCGGGTTAGGGTTAGGGTTAGGGTTAGGGTCAGGGTTAAAACCGAGAGCATTTAAGGATAGTGCTAGGGTTAGAGTTCTGTTTCGCGTTCGCTTTCGTAGAATCAAGGGTTAGGCTTCAGGTTAGGCTTAGGGTTAGGGTTAGGGTTAGAATCAGGCGCATTTTGAGTGTTCTGGTTTTCGTCAGGGTATGGCTTAGAGTGCATTTAGGGGTAGGGGTAGGAGTAAGGTTGGGATTAGGGTTAAGGTTTGTGTTGGTAGAATCGAGGTTTAGGATTAGGCTTAGGGTCACGAATGGCTTGTGGGTTAGAATCCAGTGCATTTAGGCTTAGGGATAGTGTTGAAATTGACGATTTAGTGTTAGGGTTAGAATCGAGCACATTTAGGATTAGAGTTTTGGTTAGAATTCGTTAGGGTTAGGGTTAGTGTTAGGGGTAGGGGTAGGGTTAGAGTGCATTTAGGGGTAGGGGTAGGGGTAGGGTTAGGATTAGGGTTAGGGTTTGTGTTGGTAGAATCGAAGTTTAGGGTTCGGCTTAGGGTCAGGATTGCCTTTTGGGTTAGAATCGAGTGCATTTAGGGTTAGGGTTAGTGTTGAGACTGACGATTTAGTGTTAGGCTTAGAATCAAGGACATGAGGGTTAGAGTTATGGTTAGAATCCACTGCATTTATGCTTAGGCTTAGGGTTAGGGTTATTAGGGTCAGGATGAGCATCGAGAGCATTTAAGAATAGTTGTAGGGTTAGAGTTAGGTTTAGGGTTAGGTTTCATAGAATTGAGGGTTAGGGATAGGGTTAGGTTTAGGGTTAGAATCAAGCCCATTTTTAGTGTAAGGGGTTGGGTTAGGGTTAGGGTTAGAGTGCATATAGAGGTAGGGATAGGAGTAGGGTTAGGATTAGGGTTAGGGTTTGTGTTGGTAGAATCGAAGTTTAGGGTTCGGCTTAGGGTCAGGATTGCCTTTTGGGTTAGAGTCGAGTGCATTTAGGGTTAGGTTTAGTGTTGAGATTGACGATTTAGTGTTAGGGTTATAATCGAGCACATTAGGGTTAGAGTTATGGATACAATCCACTGCATTTAGGGTCAGGTTTAAGGGTAGGGTCAGGGTTTTGTTCAGGGAGAGGGTTAGAATCGAGTGCATTTAAGGATAGTGTTAGGGGTAGAGATCTGTATAGGGTTAGCTTTCGTAGAATCGAGGGTTAGCGTTATGGTTAGGGTCAGCATTGCCTTTTGGGTTAGAGTCGAGTGCATTTAGGGTTAGGCTTAGTGTTGAGATTGACGATTTAGTGTTAGGGTTATAATCGAGCACATTAGGGTTAGAGTTATGGTTAGAATCCACTGCATTTAGGGTTAGGATTAAGGGTAGGGTTAGGGTTATGTTCAGGGAGAAGGTTAGAATCGAGTGCATTTAAGGATAGTGTTAGGGGTAGAGTTCTGTATAGGGTTAGCTTTCGTAGAATCGAGGGTTAGGGTTAGGGTTAGGGTCAGGATTGCCTTTTGGGTTAGAATCGAATGCTATATTTTTAAGGGTTAGTGTTAGTGTTGGGATTGACGATTTAGAGTTAATGTTAGAATCAAGCACATTAGGGTTAAATTTATGGTTAGAATCCAGTGCATTTAGGGTTTGGATTAGGGTTAGGGTTAGGGTTATGTTTAGGGTGAGGGTTAGAATCGAGTGCATTTAAGGATCTTGTTAGGGTTAGAGTTAGGTATAGGGTTAGCTTTCATAGAATCGAGGGTCAGTGTTCGGGTTAGAGTTAGGGTAAGGATTAGGGTTTGAATCAAGTGCATTTTTAGTGTTAGGGTTGGGGTTAGGGTTAGGGTTTGAGTTCATTTAGGGGTAGGGGAGGAGTTGGGTTAGGATTAGGGTTAGTGTTTGTGTTGGTAGATTCGAGGTTTTGGGTTAGGCTTAGGGTTAGGAGAGCATTTTGGGTCATAATTCAGAGCATTTAGGCTTAAGGTTAGTGTTGAAATTGATGATTTAGTTTTAGCGTTAGAATCAAGCACATTTAGGGATAGAGTTATGATTAGAATTCAGCGCCTTTAGGGTTAAGGTTAGGGTTAGGGTTAGGGTTAGGGTCAGGGTTAGAATCGAGACCATTTAAGGATAGTGCTAGGGTTAGAGTTAGGTTTAGCGTTAGCTTTCGTAGAATCGAGGGTTAGGCTTAGAGTTAGGCTTAGGGTGAGGGTTAGGGTGAGAATCAAGCACAGTTTTAGTGTTAGCGTTAGGGTGAGGGTTAAGGTTAAAGTGCTTTTAGGGCTAGTGGTAGGGGTAGGGTTAGGAGTAGGGTTAAGGTTTGTGTTGGTAGAATCGAGGCTTAGCTATAGGCTTAGGGTCAGGATTGCATTTTGGATCAGAATCGAGCGTATTTAGGCTTTGGGTTAGTGTTCAAATTGACGATTTATTGTTAGGGTTTGAATCGAGCACATTTAGGGTTAGAGTTATGGTTAAAATTCAGTGCATTTCGGGTTAGGGTTAGGGTTAGGGTTAGGGTCAGGGTTAAAACCGAGAGCATTTAAGGATAGTGCTAGGGTTAGAGTTCTGTTTCGCGTTCGCTTTCGTAGAATCAAGGGTTAGGCTTCAGGTTAGGCTTAGGGTTAGGGTTAGGGTTAGAATCAGGCGCATTTTGAGTGTTCTGGTTTTCGTCAGGGTATGGCTTAGAGGGCATTTAGGGGTAGGGGTAGGAGTAGGGTTGGGATTAGGGTTAAGGTTTGTGTTGGTAGAATCGAGGTTTAGGATTAGGCTTAGGGTCACGAATGGCTTGTGGGTTAGAATCCAGTGCATTTAGGCTTAGGGATAGTGTTGAAATTGACGATTTAGTGTTAGGGTTAGAATCGAGCACATTTAGGATTAGAGTTTTGGTTAGAATTCGTTAGGGTTAGGGTTAGTGTTAGGGGTAGGGGTAGGGTTAGAGTGCATTTAGGGGTAGGGGTAGGGGTAGGGTTAGGATTAGGGTTAGGGTTTGTGTTGGTAGAATCGAAGTTTAGGGTTCGGCTTAGGGTCAGGATTGCCTTTTGGGTTAGAATCGAGTGCATTTAGGGTTAGGGTTAGTGTTGAGACTGACGATTTAGTGTTAGGCTTAGAATCAAGGACATGAGGGTTAGAGTTATGGTTAGAATCCACTGCATTTATGCTTAGGCTTAGGGTTAGGGTTATTAGGGTCAGGATGAGCATCGAGAGCATTTAAGAATAGTTGTAGGGTTAGAGTTAGGTTTAGGGTTAGGTTTCATAGAATTGAGGGTTAGGGATAGGGTTAGGTTTAGGGTTAGAATCAAGCCCATTTTTAGTGTAAGGGGTTGGGTTAGGGTTAGGGTTAGAGTGCATATAGAGGTAGGGATAGGAGTAGGGTTAGGATTAGGGTTAGGGTTTGTGTTGGTAGAATCGAAGTTTAGGGTTCAGCTTAGGGTCAGGATTGCCTTTTGGGTTAGAGTCGAGTGCATTTAGGGTTAGGTTTAGTGTTGAGATTGACGATTTAGTGTTAGGGTTATAATCGAGCACATTAGGGTTAGAGTTATGGTTCCAATGCACTGCATTTAGGGTCAGGTTTAAGGGTAGGGTCAGGGTTTTGTTCAGGGAGAGGGTTAGAATCGAGTGCATTTAAGGATAGTGTTAGGGGTAGAGTTCTGTATAGGGTTAGCTTTCGTAGAATCGAGGGTTAGCGTTATGGTTAGGGTCAGCATTGCCTTTTGGGTTAGAGTCGAGTGCATTTAGGGTTAGGCTTAGTGTTGAGATTGACGATTTAGTGTTAGGGTTATAATCGAGCACATTAGGGTTAGAGTTATGGTTAGAATCCACTGCATTTAGGGTTAGGATTAAGGGTAGGGTTAGGGTTATGTTCAGGGAGAAGGTTAGAATCGAGTGCATTTAAGGATAGTGTTAGGGGTAGAGTTCTGTATAGGGTTAGCTTTCGTAGAATCGAGGGTTAGGGTTAGGGTTAGGGTCAGGATTGCCTTTTGGGTTAGAATCGAATGCATTTAGGGTTAGTGTTAGTGTTGGGATTGACGATTTAGAGTTAATGTTAGAATCAAGCACATTAGGGTTAAATTTATGGTTAGAATCCAGTGCATTTAGGGTTTGGATTAGGGTTAGGGTTAGGGTTATGTTTAGGGTGAGGGTTAGAATCGAGTGCATTTAAGGATCTTGTTAGGGTTAGAGTTAGGTATAGGGTTAGCTTTCATAGAATCGAGGGTCAGTGTTCGGGTTAGAGTTAGGGTAAGGATTAGGGTTTGAATCAAGTGCATTTTTAGTGTTAGGGTTGGGGTTAGGGTTAGGGTTTGAGTTCATTTAGGGGTAGGGGAGGAGTTGGGTTAGGATTAGGGTTAGTGTTTGTGTTGGTAGATTCGAGGTTTTGGGTTAGGCTTAGGGTTAGGAGAGCATTTTGGGTCATAATTCAGAGCATTTAGGCTTAAGGTTAGTGTTGAAATTGATGATTTAGTTTTAGCGTTAGAATCAAGCACATTTAGGGATAGAGTTATGATTAGAATTCAGCGCCTTTAGGGTTAAGGTTAGGGTTAGGGTTAGGGTTAGGGTCAGGGTTAGAATCGAGACCATTTAAGGATAGTGCTAGGGTTAGAGTTAGGTTTAGCGTTAGCTTTCGTAGAATCGAGGGTTAGGCTTAGAGTTAGGCTTAGGGTGAGGGTTAGGGTGAGAATCAAGCACAGTTTTAGTGTTAGCGTTAGGGTGAGGGTTAAGGTTAAAGTGCTTTTAGGGCTAGTGGTAGGGGTAGGGTTAGGAGTAGGGTTAAGGTTTGTGTTGGTAGAATCGAGGCTTAGCTATAGGCTTAGGGTCAGGATTGCATTTTGGATCAGAATCGAGCGTATTTAGGCTTTGGGTTAGTGTTCAAATTGACGATTTATTGTTAGGGTTTGAATCGAGCACATTTAGGGTTAGAGTTATGGTTAAAATTCAGTGCATTTCGGGTTAGGGTTAGGGTTAGGGTTAGGGTCAGGGTTAAAACCGAGAGCATTTAAGGATAGTGCTAGGGTTAGAGTTCTGTTTCGCGTTCGCTTTCGTAGAATCAAGGGTTAGGCTTCAGGTTAGGCTTAGGGTTAGGGTTAGGGTTAGAATCAGGCGCATTTTGAGTGTTCTGGTTTTCGTCAGGGTATGGCTTAGAGTGCATTTAGGGGTAGGGGTAGGAGTAGGGTTGGGATTAGGGTTAAGGTTTGTGTTGGTAGAATCGAGGTTTAGGATTAGGCTTAGGGTCACGAATGGCTTGTGGGTTAGAATCCAGTGCATTTAGGCTTAGGGATAGTGTTGAAATTGACGATTTAGTGTTAGGGTTAGAATCGAGCACATTTAGGATTAGAGTTTTGGTTAGAATTCGTTAGGGTTAGGGTTAGTGTTAGGGGTAGGGGTAGGGTTAGAGTGCATTTAGGGGTAGGGGTAGGGGTAGGGTTAGGATTAGGGTTAGGGTTTGTGTTGGTAGAATCGAAGTTTAGGGTTCGGCTTAGGGTCAGGATTGCCTTTTGGGTTAGAATCGAGTGCATTTAGGGTTAGGGTTAGTGTTGAGACTGACGATTTAGTGTTAGGCTTAGAATCAAGGACATGAGGGTTAGAGTTATGGTTAGAATCCACTGCATTTATGCTTAGGCTTAGGGTTAGGGTTATTAGGGTCAGGATGAGCATCGAGAGCATTTAAGAATAGTTGTAGGGTTAGAGTTAGGTTTAGGGTTAGGTTTCATAGAATTGAGGGTTAGGGATAGGGTTAGGTTTAGGGTTAGAATCAAGCCCATTTTTAGTGTAAGGGGTTGGGTTAGGGTTAGGGTTAGAGTGCATATAGAGGTAGGGATAGGAGTAGGGTTAGGATTGGGGTTATTGTTTGTGTTGGTAGAATCGAAGTTTAGGGTTCGGCTTAGGGTCAGGATTGCCTTTTGGGTTAGAGTCGAGTGCATTTAGGGTTAGGTTTAGTGTTGAGATTGACGATTTAGTGTTAGGGTTATAATCGAGCACATTAGGGTTAGAGTTATGGATACAATCCACTGCATTTAGGGTCAGGTTTAAGGGTAGGGTCAGGGTTTTGTTCAGGGAGAGGGTTAGAATCGAGTGCATTTAAGGATAGTGTTAGGGGTAGAGTTCTGTATAGGGTTAGCTTTCGTAGAATCGAGGGTTAGCGTTATGGTTAGGGTCAGCATTGCCTTTTGGGTTAGAGTCGAGTGCATTTAGGGTTAGGCTTAGTGTTGAGATTGACGATTTAGTGTTAGGGTTATAATCGAGCACATTAGGGTTAGAGTTATGGTTAGAATCCACTGCATTTAGGGTTAGGATTAAGGGTAGGGTTAGGGTTATGTTCAGGGAGAAGGTTAGAATCGAGTGCATTTAAGGATAGTGTTAGGGGTAGAGTTCTGTATAGGGTTAGCTTTCGTAGAATCGAGGGTTAGGGTTAGGGTTAGGGTCAGGATTGCCTTTTGGGTTAGAATCGAATGCATT
Organism: Notamacropus eugenii; assembly: GCF_028372415.1. NCBI lineage: Eukaryota > Metazoa > Chordata > Mammalia > Diprotodontia > Macropodidae > Notamacropus > Notamacropus eugenii. The sequence goes on from NW_027325106.1 coordinate 153,819, forward strand.
TAGGGTTAGTGTTAGTGTTGGGATTGACGATTTAGAGTTAATGTTAGAATCAAGCACATTAGGGTTAAATTTATGGTTAGAATCCAGTGCATTTAGGGTTTGGATTAGGGTTAGGGTTAGGGTTATGTTTAGGGTGAGGGTTAGAATCGAGTGCATTTAAGGATCTTGTTAGGGTTAGAGTTAGGTATAGGGTTAGCTTTCATAGAATCGAGGGTCAGTGTTCGGGTTAGAGTTAGGGTAAGGATTAGGGTTTGAATCAAGTGCATTTTTAGTGTTAGGGTTGGGGTTAGGGTTAGGGTTTGAGTTCATTTAGGGGTAGGGGAGGAGTTGGGTTAGGGTTAGGGTTAGTGTTTGTGTTGGTAGATTCGAGGTTTTGGGTTAGGCTTAGGGTTAGGAGAGCATTTTGGGTCATAATTCAGAGCATTTAGGCTTAAGGTTAGTGTTGAAATTGATGATTTAGTTTTAGCGTTAGAATCAAGCACATTTAGGGATAGAGTTATGATTAGAATTCAGCGCCTTTAGGGTTAAGGTTAGGGTTAGGGTTAGGGTTAGGGTCAGGGTTAGAATCGAGACCATTTAAGGATAGTGCTAGGGTTAGAGTTAGGTTTAGCGTTAGCTTTCGTAGAATCGAGGGTTAGGCTTAGAGTTAGGCTTAGGGTGAGGGTTAGGGTGAGAATCAAGCACAGTTTTAGTGTTAGCGTTAGAGTGAGGGTTAAGGTTAAAAGTGCTTTTAGGGCTAGTGGTAGGGTAGGGTTAGGAGTAGGGTTAAGGTTTGTGTTGGTAGAATCGAGGCTTAGCTATAGGCTTAGGGTCAGGATTGCATTTTGGATCAGAATCGAGCGTATTTAGGCTTTGGGTTAGTGTTCAAATTGACGATTTATTGTTAGGGTTTGAATCGAGCACATTTAGGGTTAGAGTTATGGTTAAAATTCAGTGCATTTCGGGTTAGGGTTAGGGTTAGGGTTAGGGTCAGGGTTAAAACCGAGAGCATTTAAGGATAGTGCTAGGGTTAGAGTTCTGTTTCGCGTTCGCTTTCGTAGAATCAAGGGTTAGGCTTCAGGTTAGGCTTAGGGTTAGGGTTAGGGTTAGAATCAGGCGCATTTTGAGTGTTCTGGTTTTCGTCAGGGTATGGCTTAGAGTGCATTTAGGGGTAGGGGTAGGAGTAGGGTTGGGATTAGGGTTAAGGTTTGTGTTGGTAGAATCGAGGTTTAGGATTAGGCTTAGGGTCACGAATGGCTTGTGGGTTAGAATCCAGTGCATTTAGGCTTAGGGATAGTGTTGAAATTGACGATTTAGTGTTAGGGTTAGAATCGAGCACATTTAGGATTAGAGTTTTGGTTAGAATTCGTTAGGGTTAGGGTTAGTGTTAGGGGTAGGGGTAGGGTTAGAGTGCATTTAGGGGTAGGGGTAGGGGTAGGGTTAGGATTAGGGTTAGGGTTTGTGTTGGTAGAATCGAAGTTTAGGGTTCGGCTTAGGGTCAGGATTGCCTTTTGGGTTAGAATCGAGTGCATTTAGGGTTAGGGTTAGTGTTGAGACTGACGATTTAGTGTTAGGCTTAGAATCAAGGACATGAGGGTTAGAGTTATGGTTAGAATCCACTGCATTTATGCTTAGGCTTAGGGTTAGGGTTATTAGGGTCAGGATGAGCATCGAGAGCATTTAAGAATAGTTGTAGGGTTAGAGTTAGGTTTAGGGTTAGGTTTCATAGAATTGAGGGTTAGGGATAGGGTTAGGTTTAGGGTTAGAATCAAGCCCATTTTTAGTGTAAGGGGTTGGGTTAGGGTTAGGGTTAGAGTGCATATAGAGGTAGGGATAGGAGTAGGGTTAGGATTAGGGTTAGGGTTTGTGTTGGTAGAATCGAAGTTTAGGGTTCGGCTTAGGGTCAGGATTGCCTTTTGGGTTAGAGTCGAGTGCATTTAGGGTTAGGTTTAGTGTTGAGATTGACGATTTAGTGTTAGGGTTATAATCGAGCACATTAGGGTTAGAGTTATGGATACAATCCACTGCATTTAGGGTCAGGTTTAAGGGTAGGGTCAGGGTTTTGTTCAGGGAGAGGGTTAGAATCGAGTGCATTTAAGGATAGTGTTAGGGGTAGAGATCTGTATAGGGTTAGCTTTCGTAGAATCGAGGGTTAGCGTTATGGTTAGGGTCAGCATTGCCTTTTGGGTTAGAGTCGAGTGCATTTAGGGTTAGGCTTAGTGTTGAGATTGACGATTTAGTGTTAGGGTTATAATCGAGCACATTAGGGTTAGAGTTATGGTTAGAATCCACTGCATTTAGGGTTAGGATTAAGGGTAGGGTTAGGGTTATGTTCAGGGAGAAGGTTAGAATCGAGTGCATTTAAGGATAGTGTTAGGGGTAGAGTTCTGTATAGGGTTAGCTTTCGTAGAATCGAGGGTTAGGGTTAGGGTTAGGGTCAGGATTGCCTTTTGGGTTAGAATCGAATGCATTTAGGGTTAGTGTTAGTGTTGGGATTGACGATTTAGAGTTAATGTTAGAATCAAGCACATTAGGGTTAAATTTATGGTTAGAATCCAGTGCATTTAGGGTTTGGATTAGGGTTAGGGTTAGGGTTATGTTTAGGGTGAGGGTTAGAATCGAGTGCATTTAAGGATCTTGTTAGGGTTAGAGTTAGGTATAGGGTTAGCTTTCATAGAATCGAGGGTCAGTGTTCGGGTTAGAGTTAGGGTAAGGATTAGGGTTTGAATCAAGTGCATTTTTAGTGTTAGGGTTGGGGTTAGGGTTAGGGTTTGAGTTCCTTTAGGGGTAGGGGAGGAGTTGGGTTAGGATTAGGGTTAGTGTTTGTGTTGGTAGATTCGAGGTTTTGGGTTAGGCTTAGGGTTAGGAGAGCATTTTGGGTCATAATTCAGAGCATTTAGGCTTAAGGTTAGTGTTGAAATTGATGATTTAGTTTTAGCGTTAGAATCAAGCACATTTAGGGATAGAGTTATGATTAGAATTCAGCGCCTTTAGGGTTAAGGTTAGGGTTAGGGTTAGGGTTAGGGTCAGGGTTAGAATCGAGACCATTTAAGGATAGTGCTAGGGTTAGAGTTAGGTTTAGCGTTAGCTTTCGTAGAATCGAGGGTTAGGCTTAGAGTTAGGCTTAGGGTGAGGGTTAGGGTGAGAATCAAGCACAGTTTTAGTGTTAGCGTTAGGGTGAGGGTTAAGGTTAAAGTGCTTTTAGGGCTAGTGGTAGGGGTAGGGTTAGGAGTAGGGTTAAGGTTTGTGTTGGTAGAATCGAGGCTTAGCTATAGGCTTAGGGTCAGGATTGCATTTTGGATCAGAATCGAGCGTATTTAGGCTTTGGGTTAGTGTTCAAATTGACGATTTATTGTTAGGGTTTGAATCGAGCACATTTAGGGTTAGAGTTATGGTTAAAATTCAGTGCATTTCGGGTTAGGGTTAGGGTTAGGGTTAGGGTCAGGGTTAAAACCGAGAGCATTTAAGGATAGTGCTAGGGTTAGAGTTCTGTTTCGCGTTCGCTTTCGTAGAATCAAGGGTTAGGCTTCAGGTTAGGCTTAGGGTTAGGGTTAGGGTTAGAATCAGGCGCATTTTGAGTGTTCTGGTTTTCGTCAGGGTATGGCTTAGAGTGCATTTAGGGGTAGGGGTAGGAGTAGGGTTGGGATTAGGGTTAAGGTTTGTGTTGGTAGAATCGAGGTTTAGGATTAGGCTTAGGGTCACGAATGGCTTGTGGGTTAGAATCCAGTGCATTTAGGCTTAGGGATAGTGTTGAAATTGACGATTTAGTGTTAGGGTTAGAATCGAGCACATTTAGGATTAGAGTTTTGGTTAGAATTCGTTAGGGTTAGGGTTAGTGTTAGGGGTAGGGGTAGGGTTAGAGTGCATTTAGGGGTAGGGGTAGGGGTAGGGTTAGGATTAGGGTTAGGGTTTGTGTTGGTAGAATCGAAGTTTAGGGTTCGGCTTAGGGTCAGGATTGCCTTTTGGGTTAGAATCGAGTGCATTTAGGGTTAGGGTTAGTGTTGAGACTGACGATTTAGTGTTAGGCTTAGAATCAAGGACATGAGGGTTAGAGTTATGGTTAGAATCCACTGCATTTATGCTTAGGCTTAGGGTTAGGGTTATTAGGGTCAGGATGAGCATCGAGAGCATTTAAGAATAGTTGTAGGGTTAGAGTTAGGTTTAGGGTTAGGTTTCATAGAATTGAGGGTTAGGGATAGGGTTAGGTTTAGGGTTAGAATCAAGCCCATTTTTAGTGTAAGGGGTTGGGTTAGGGTTAGGGTTAGAGTGCATATAGAGGTAGGGATAGGAGTAGGGTTAGGATTAGGGTTAGGGTTTGTGTTGGTAGAATCGAAGTTTAGGGTTCGGCTTAGGGTCAGGATTGCCTTTTGGGTTAGAGTCGAGTGCATTTAGGGTTAGGTTTAGTGTTGAGATTGACGATTTAGTGTTAGGGTTATAATCGAGCACATTAGGGTTAGAGTTATGGATACAATCCACTGCATTTAGGGTCAGGTTTAAGGGTAGGGTCAGGGTTTTGTTCAGGGAGAGGGTTAGAATCGAGTGCATTTAAGGATAGTGTTAGGGGTAGAGATCTGTATAGGGTTAGCTTTCGTAGAATCGAGGGTTAGCGTTATGGTTAGGGTCAGCATTGCCTTTTGGGTTAGAGTCGAGTGCATTTAGGGTTAGGCTTAGTGTTGAGATTGACGATTTAGTGTTAGGGTTATAATCGAGCACATTAGGGTTAGAGTTATGGTTAGAATCCACTGCATTTAGGGTTAGGATTAAGGGTAGGGTTAGGGTTATGTTCAGGGAGAAGGTTAGAATCGAGTGCATTTAAGGATAGTGTTAGGGGTAGAGTTCTGTATAGGGTTAGCTTTCGTAGAATCGAGGGTTAGGGTTAGGGTTAGGGTCAGGATTGCCTTTTGGGTTAGAATCGAATGCATTTAGGGTTAGTGTTAGTGTTGGGATTGACGATTTAGAGTTAATGTTAGAATCAAGCACATTAGGGTTAAATTTATGGTTAGAATCCAGTGCATTTAGGGTTTGGATTAGGGTTAGGGTTAGGGTTATGTTTAGGGTGAGGGTTAGAATCGAGTGCATTTAAGGATCTTGTTAGGGTTAGAGTTAGGTATAGGGTTAGCTTTCATAGAATCGAGGGTCAGTGTTCGGGTTAGAGTTAGGGTAAGGATTAGGGTTTGAATCAAGTGCATTTTTAGTGTTAGGGTTGGGGTTAGGGTTAGGGTTTGAGTTCATTTAGGGGTAGGGGAGGAGTTGGGTTAGGGTTAGGGTTAGTGTTTGTGTTGGTAGATTCGAGGTTTTGGGTTAGGCTTAGGGTTAGGAGAGCATTTTGGGTCATAATTCAGAGCATTTAGGCTTAAGGTTAGTGTTGAAATTGATGATTTAGTTTTAGCGTTAGAATCAAGCACATTTAGGGATAGAGTTATGATTAGAATTCAGCGCCTTTAGGGTTAAGGTTAGGGTTAGGGTTAGGGTTAGGGTCAGGGTTAGAATCGAGACCATTTAAGGATAGTGCTAGGGTTAGAGTTAGGTTTAGCGTTAGCTTTCGTAGAATCGAGGGTTAGGCTTAGAGTTAGGCTTAGGGTGAGGGTTAGGGTGAGAATCAAGCACAGTTTTAGTGTTAGCGTTAGAGTGAGGGTTAAGGTTAAAGTGCTTTTAGGGCTAGTGGTAGGGGTAGGGTTAGGAGTAGGGTTAAGGTTTGTGTTGGTAGAATCGAGGCTTAGCTATAGGCTTAGGGTCAGGATTGCATTTTGGATCAGAATCGAGCGTATTTAGGCTTTGGGTTAGTGTTCAAATTGACGATTTATTGTTAGGGTTTGAATCGAGCACATTTAGGGTTAGAGTTATGGTTAAAATTCAGTGCATTTCGGGTTAGGGTTAGGGTTAGGGTTAGGGTCAGGGTTAAAACCGAGAGCATTTAAGGATAGTGCTAGGGTTAGAGTTCTGTTTCGCGTTCGCTTTCGTAGAATCAAGGGTTAGGCTTCAGGTTAGGCTTAGGGTTAGGGTTAGGGTTAGAATCAGGCGCATTTTGAGTGTTCTGGTTTTCGTCAGGGTATGGCTTAGAGGGCATTTAGGGGTAGGGGTAGGAGTAGGGTTGGGATTAGGGTTAAGGTTTGTGTTGGTAGAATCGAGGTTTAGGATTAGGCTTAGGGTCACGAATGGCTTGTGGGTTAGAATCCAGTGCATTTAGGCTTAGGGATAGTGTTGAAATTGACGATTTAGTGTTAGGGTTAGAATCGAGCACATTTAGGATTAGAGTTTTGGTTAGAATTCGTTAGGGTTAGGGTTAGTGTTAGGGGTAGGGGTAGGGTTAGAGTGCATTTAGGGGTAGGGGTAGGGGTAGGGTTAGGATTAGGGTTAGGGTTTGTGTTGGTAGTCGAAGTTTAGGGTTCGGCTTAGGGTCAGGATTGCCTTTTGGGTTAGAATCGAGTGCATTTAGGGTTAGGGTTAGTGTTGAGACTGACAATTTAGTGTTAGGCTTAGAATCAAGGACATGAGGGTTAGAGTTATGGTTAGAATCCACTGCGTTTATGCTTAGGCTTAGGGTTAGGGTTATTAGGGTCAGGATGAGCATCGAGAGCATTTAAGAATAGTTGTAGGGTTAGAGTTAGGTTTAGGGTTAGGTTTCATAGAATTGAGGGTTAGGGATAGGGTTAGGTTTAGGGTTAGAATCAAGCCCATTTTTAGTGTAAGGGGTTGGGTTAGGGTTAGGGTTAGAGTGCATATAGAGGTAGGGATAGGAGTAGGGTTAGGATTAGGGTTAGGGTTTGTGTTGGTAGAATCGAAGTTTAGGGTTCGGCTTAGGGTCAGGATTGCCTTTTGGGTTAGAGTCGAGTGCATTTAGGGTTAGGTTTAGTGTTGAGATTGACGATTTAGTGTTAGGGTTATAATCGAGCACATTAGGGTTAGAGTTATGGATACAATCCACTGCATTTAGGGTCAGGTTTAAGGGTAGGGTCAGGGTTTTGTTCAGGGAGAGGGTTAGAATCGAGTGCATTTAAGGATAGTGTTAGGGGTAGAGATCTGTATAGGGTTAGCTTTCGTAGAATCGAGGGTTAGCGTTATGGTTAGGGTCAGCATTGCCTTTTGGGTTAGAGTCGAGTGCATTTAGGGTTAGGCTTAGTGTTGAGATTGACGATTTAGTGTTAGGGTTATAATCGAGCACATTAGGGTTAGAGTTATGGTTAGAATCCACTGCATTTAGGGTTAGGATTAAGGGTAGGGTTAGGGTTATGTTCAGGGAGAAGGTTAGAATCGAGTGCATTTAAGGATAGTGTTAGGGGTAGAGTTCTGTATAGGGTTAGCTTTCGTAGAATCGAGGGTTAGGGTTAGGGTTAGGGTCAGGATTGCCTTTTGGGTTAGAATCGAATGCATTTAGGGTTAGTGTTAGTGTTGGGATTGACGATTTAGAGTTAATGTTAGAATCAAGCACATTAGGGTTAAATTTATGGTTAGAATCCAGTGCATTTAGGGTTTGGATTAGGGTTAGGGTTAGGGTTATGTTTAGGGTGAGGGTTAGAATCGAGTGCATTTAAGGATCTTGTTAGGGTTAGAGTTAGGTATAGGGTTAGCTTTCATAGAATCGAGGGTCAGTGTTCGGGTTAGAGTTAGGGTAAGGATTAGGGTTTGAATCAAGTGCATTTTTAGTGTTAGGGTTGGGGTTAGGGTTAGGGTTTGAGTTCCTTTAGGGGTAGGGGAGGAGTTGGGTTAGGATTAGGGTTAGTGTTTGTGTTGGTAGATTCGAGGTTTTGGGTTAGGCTTAGGGTTAGGAGAGCATTTTGGGTCATAATTCAGAGCATTTAGGCTTAAGGTTAGTGTTGAAATTGATGATTTAGTTTTAGCGTTAGAATCAAGCACATTTAGGGATAGAGTTATGATTAGAATTCAGCGCCTTTAGGGTTAAGGTTAGGGTTAGGGTTAGGGTTAGGGTCAGGGTTAGAATCGAGACCATTTAAGGATAGTGCTAGGGTTAGAGTTAGGTTTAGCGTTAGCTTTCGTAGAATCGAGGGTTAGGCTTAGAGTTAGGCTTAGGGTGAGGGTTAGGGTGAGAATCAAGCACAGTTTTAGTGTTAGCGTTAGAGTGAGGGTTAAGGTTAAAGTGCTTTTAGGGCTAGTGGTAGGGGTAGGGTTAGGAGTAGGGTTAAGGTTTGTGTTGGTAGAATCGAGGCTTAGCTATAGGCTTAGGGTCAGGATTGCATTTTGGATCAGAATCGAGCGTATTTAGGCTTTGGGTTAGTGTTCAAATTGACGATTTATTGTTAGGGTTTGAATCGAGCACATTTAGGGTTAGAGTTATGGTTAAAATTCAGTGCATTTCGGGTTAGGGTTAGGGTTAGGGTTAGGGTCAGGGTTAAAACCGAGAGCATTTAAGGATAGTGCTAGGGTTAGAGTTCTGTTTCGCGTTCGCTTTCGTAGAATCAAGGGTTAGGCTTCAGGTTAGGCTTAGGGTTAGGGTTAGGGTTAGAATCAGGCGCATTTTGAGTGTTCTGGTTTTCGTCAGGGTATGGCTTAGAGGGCATTTAGGGGTAGGGGTAGGAGTAGGGTTGGGATTAGGGTTAAGGTTTGTGTTGGTAGAATCGAGGTTTAGGATTAGGCTTAGGGTCACGAATGGCTTGTGGGTTAGAATCCAGTGCATTTAGGCTTAGGGATAGTGTTGAAATTGACGATTTAGTGTTAGGGTTAGAATCGAGCACATTTAGGATTAGAGTTTTGGTTAGAATTCGTTAGGGTTAGGGTTAGTGTTAGGGGTAGGGGTAGGGTTAGAGTGCATTTAGGGGTAGGGGTAGGGGTAGGGTTAGGATTAGGGTTAGGGTTTGTGTTGGTAGAATCGAAGTTTAGGGTTCGGCTTAGGGTCAGGATTGCCTTTTGGGTTAGAATCGAGTGCATTTAGGGTTAGGGTTAGTGTTGAGACTGACGATTTAGTGTTAGGCTTAGAATCAAGGACATGAGGGTTAGAGTTATGGTTAGAATCCACTGCATTTATGCTTAGGCTTAGGGTTAGGGTTATTAGGGTCAGGATGAGCATCGAGAGCATTTAAGAATAGTTGTAGGGTTAGAGTTAGGTTTAGGGTTAGGTTTCATAGAATTGAGGGTTAGGGATAGGGTTAGGTTTAGGGTTAGAATCAAGCCCATTTTTAGTGTAAGGGGTTGGGTTAGGGTTAGGGTTAGAGTGCATATAGAGGTAGGGATAGGAGTAGGGTTAGGATTGGGGTTATTGTTTGTGTTGGTAGAATCGAAGTTTAGGGTTCGGCTTAGGGTCAGGATTGCCTTTTGGGTTAGAGTCGAGTGCATTTAGGGTTAGGTTTAGTGTTGAGATTGACGATTTAGTGTTAGGGTTATAATCGAGCACATTAGGGTTAGAGTTATGGATACAATCCACTGCATTTAGGGTCAGGTTTAAGGGTAGGGTCAGGGTTTTGTTCAGGGAGAGGGTTAGAATCGAGTGCATTTAAGGATAGTGTTAGGGGTAGAGTTCTGTATAGGGTTAGCTTTCGTAGAATCGAGGGTTAGCGTTATGGTTAGGGTCAGCATTGCCTTTTGGGTTAGAGTCGAGTGCATTTAGGGTTAGGCTTAGTGTTGAGATTGACGATTTAGTGTTAGGGTTATAATCGAGCACATTAGGGTTAGAGTTATGGTTAGAATCCACTGCATTTAGGGTTAGGATTAAGGGTAGGGTTAGGGTTATGTTCAGGGAGAAGGTTAGAATCGAGTGCATTTAAGGATAGTGTTAGGGGTAGAGTTCTGTATAGGGTTAGCTTTCGTAGAATCGAGGGTTAGGGTTAGGGTTAGGGTCAGGATTGCCTTTTGGGTTAGAATCGAATGCATTTAGGGTTAGTGTTAGTGTTGGGATTGACGATTTAGAGTTAATGTTAGAATCAAGCACATTAGGGTTAAATTTATGGTTAGAATCCAGTGCATTTAGGGTTTGGATTAGGGTTAGGGTTAGGGTTATGTTTAGGGTGAGGGTTAGAATCGAGTGCATTTAAGGATCTTGTTAGGGTTAGAGTTAGGTATAGGGTTAGCTTTCATAGAATCGAGGGTCAGTGTTCGGGTTAGAGTTAGGGTAAGGATTAGGGTTTGAATCAAGTGCATTTTTAGTGTTAGGGTTGGGGTTAGGGTTAGGGTTTGAGTTCATTTAGGGGTAGGGGAGGAGTTGGGTTAGGGTTAGGGTTAGTGTTTGTGTTGGTAGATTCGAGGTTTTGGGTTAGGCTTAGGGTTAGGAGAGCATTTTGGGTCATAATTCAGAGCATTTAGGCTTAAGGTTAGTGTTGAAATTGATGATTTAGTTTTAGCGTTAGAATCAAGCACATTTAGGGATAGAGTTATGATTAGAATTCAGCGCCTTTAGGGTTAAGGTTAGGGTTAGGGTTAGGGTTAGGGTCAGGGTTAGAATCGAGACCATTTAAGGATAGTGCTAGGGTTAGAGTTAGGTTTAGCGTTAGCTTTCGTAGAATCGAGGGTTAGGCTTAGAGTTAGGCTTAGGGTGAGGGTTAGGGTGAGAATCAAGCACAGTTTTAGTGTTAGCGTTAGAGTGAGGGTTAAGGTTAAAGTGCTTTTAGGGCTAGTGGTAGGGGTAGGGTTAGGAGTAGGGTTAAGGTTTGTGTTGGTAGAATCGAGGCTTAGCTATAGGCTTAGGGTCAGGATTGCATTTTGGATCAGAATCGAGCGTATTTAGGCTTTGGGTTAGTGTTCAAATTGACGATTTATTGTTAGGGTTTGAATCGAGCACATTTAGGGTTAGAGTTATGGTTAAAATTCAGTGCATTTCGGGTTAGGGTTAGGGTTAGGGTTAGGGTCAGGGTTAAAACCGAGAGCATTTAAGGATAGTGCTAGGGTTAGAGTTCTGTTTCGCGTTCGCTTTCGTAGAATCAAGGGTTAGGCTTCAGGTTAGGCTTAGGGTTAGGGTTAGGGTTAGAATCAGGCGCATTTTGAGTGTTCTGGTTTTCGTCAGGGTATGGCTTAGAGTGCATTTAGGGGTAGGGGTAGGAGTAGGGTTGGGATTAGGGTTAAGGTTTGTGTTGGTAGAATCGAGGTTTAGGATTAGGCTTAGGGTCACGAATGGCTTGTGGGTTAGAATCCAGTGCATTTAGGCTTAGGGATAGTGTTGAAATTGACGATTTAGTGTTAGGGTTAGAATCGAGCACATTTAGGATTAGAGTTTTGGTTAGAATTCGTTAGGGTTAGGGTTAGTGTTAGGGGTAGGGGTAGGGTTAGAGTGCATTTAGGGGTAGGGGTAGGGGTAGGGTTAGGATTAGGGTTAGGGTTTGTGTTGGTAGAATCGAAGTTTAGGGTTCGGCTTAGGGTCAGGATTGCCTTTTGGGTTAGAATCGAGTGCATTTAGGGTTAGGGTTAGTGTTGAGACTGACGATTTAGTGTTAGGCTTAGAATCAAGGACATGAGGGTTAGAGTTATGGTTAGAATCCACTGCATTTATGCTTAGGCTTAGGGTTAGGGTTATTAGGGTCAGGATGAGCATCGAGAGCATTTAAGAATAGTTGTAGGGTTAGAGTTAGGTTTAGGGTTAGGTTTCATAGAATTGAGGGTTAGGGATAGGGTTAGGTTTAGGGTTAGAATCAAGCCCATTTTTAGTGTAAGGGGTTGGGTTAGGGTTAGGGTTAGAGTGCATATAGAGGTAGGGATAGGAGTAGGGTTAGGATTAGGGTTAGGGTTTGTGTTGGTAGAATCGAAGTTTAGGGTTCGGCTTAGGGTCAGGATTGCCTTTTGGGTTAGAGTCGAGTGCATTTAGGGTTAGGTTTAGTGTTGAGATTGACGATTTAGTGTTAGGGTTATAATCGAGCACATTAGGGTTAGAGTTATGGATACAATCCACTGCATTTAGGGTCAGGTTTAAGGGTAGGGTCAGGGTTTTGTTCAGGGAGAGGGTTAGAATCGAGTGCATTTAAGGATAGTGTTAGGGGTAGAGATCTGTATAGGGTTAGCTTTCGTAGAATCGAGGGTTAGCGTTATGGTTAGGGTCAGCATTGCCTTTTGGGTTAGAGTCGAGTGCATTTAGGGTTAGGCTTAGTGTTGAGATTGACGATTTAGTGTTAGGGTTATAATCGAGCACATTAGGGTTAGAGTTATGGTTAGAATCCACTGCATTTAGGGTTAGGATTAAGGGTAGGGTTAGGGTTATGTTCAGGGAGAAGGTTAGAATCGAGTGCATTTAAGGATAGTGTTAGGGGTAGAGTTCTGTATAGGGTTAGCTTTCGTAGAATCGAGGGTTAGGGTTAGGGTTAGGGTCAGGATTGCCTTTTGGGTTAGAATCGAATGCATTTAGGGTTAGTGTTAGTGTTGGGATTGACGATTTAGAGTTAATGTTAGAATCAAGCACATTAGGGTTAAATTTATGGTTAGAATCCAGTGCATTTAGGGTTTGGATTAGGGTTAGGGTTAGGGTTATGTTTAGGGTGAGGGTTAGAATCGAGTGCATTTAAGGATCTTGTTAGGGTTAGAGTTAGGTATAGGGTTAGCTTTCATAGAATCGAGGGTCAGTGTTCGGGTTAGAGTTAGGGTAAGGATTAGGGTTTGAATCAAGTGCATTTTTAGTGTTAGGGTTGGGGTTAGGGTTAGGGTTTGAGTTCCTTTAGGGGTAGGGGAGGAGTTGGGTTAGGATTAGGGTTAGTGTTTGTGTTGGTAGATTCGAGGTTTTGGGTTAGGCTTAGGGTTAGGAGAGCATTTTGGGTCATAATTCAGAGCATTTAGGCTTAAGGTTAGTGTTGAAATTGATGATTTAGTTTTAGCGTTAGAATCAAGCACATTTAGGGATAGAGTTATGATTAGAATTCAGCGCCTTTAGGGTTAAGGTTAGGGTTAGGGTTAGGGTTAGGGTCAGGGTTAGAATCGAGACCATTTAAGGATAGTGCTAGGGTTAGAGTTAGGTTTAGCGTTAGCTTTCGTAGAATCGAGGGTTAGGCTTAGAGTTAGGCTTAGGGTGAGGGTTAGGGTGAGAATCAAGCACAGTTTTAGTGTTAGCGTTAGGGTGAGGGTTAAGGTTAAAGTGCTTTTAGGGCTAGTGGTAGGGGTAGGGTTAGGAGTAGGGTTAAGGTTTGTGTTGGTAGAATCGAGGCTTAGCTATAGGCTTAGGGTCAGGATTGCATTTTGGATCAGAATCGAGCGTATTTAGGCTTTGGGTTAGTGTTCAAATTGACGATTTATTGTTAGGGTTTGAATCGAGCACATTTAGGGTTAGAGTTATGGTTAAAATTCAGTGCATTTCGGGTTAGGGTTAGGGTTAGGGTTAGGGTCAGGGTTAAAACCGAGAGCATTTAAGGATAGTGCTAGGGTTAGAGTTCTGTTTCGCGTTCGCTTTCGTAGAATCAAGGGTTAGGCTTCAGGTTAGGCTTAGGGTTAGGGTTAGGGTTAGAATCAGGCGCATTTTGAGTGTTCTGGTTTTCGTCAGGGTATGGCTTAGAGTGCATTTAGGGGTAGGGGTAGGAGTAGGGTTGGGATTAGGGTTAAGGTTTGTGTTGGTAGAATCGAGGTTTAGGATTAGGCTTAGGGTCACGAATGGCTTGTGGGTTAGAATCCAGTGCATTTAGGCTTAGGGATAGTGTTGAAATTGACGATTTAGTGTTAGGGTTAGAATCGAGCACATTTAGGATTAGAGTTTTGGTTAGAATTCGTTAGGGTTAGGGTTAGTGTTAGGGGTAGGGGTAGGGTTAGAGTGCATTTAGGGGTAGGGGTAGGGGTAGGGTTAGGATTAGGGTTAGGGTTTGTGTTGGTAGAATCGAAGTTTAGGGTTCGGCTTAGGGTCAGGATTGCCTTTTGGGTTAGAATCGAGTGCATTTAGGGTTAGGGTTAGTGTTGAGACTGACGATTTAGTGTTAGGCTTAGAATCAAGGACATGAGGGTTAGAGTTATGGTTAGAATCCACTGCATTTATGCTTAGGCTTAGGGTTAGGGTTATTAGGGTCAGGATGAGCATCGAGAGCATTTAAGAATAGTTGTAGGGTTAGAGTTAGGTTTAGGGTTAGGTTTCATAGAATTGAGGGTTAGGGATAGGGTTAGGTTTAGGGTTAGAATCAAGCCCATTTTTAGTGTAAGGGGTTGGGTTAGGGTTAGGGTTAGAGTGCATATAGAGGTAGGGATAGGAGTAGGGTTAGGATTAGGGTTAGGGTTTGTGTTGGTAGAATCGAAGTTTAGGGTTCGGCTTAGGGTCAGGATTGCCTTTTGGGTTAGAGTCGAGTGCATTTAGGGTTAGGTTTAGTGTTGAGATTGACGATTTAGTGTTAGGGTTATAATCGAGCACATTAGGGTTAGAGTTATGGATACAATCCACTGCATTTAGGGTCAGGTTTAAGGGTAGGGTCAGGGTTTTGTTCAGGGAGAGGGTTAGAATCGAGTGCATTTAAGGATAGTGTTAGGGGTAGAGATCTGTATAGGGTTAGCTTTCGTAGAATCGAGGGTTAGCGTTATGGTTAGGGTCAGCATTGCCTTTTGGGTTAGAGTCGAGTGCATTTAGGGTTAGGCTTAGTGTTGAGATTGACGATTTAGTGTTAGGGTTATAATCGAGCACATTAGGGTTAGAGTTATGGTTAGAATCCACTGCATTTAGGGTTAGGATTAAGGGTAGGGTTAGGGTTATGTTCAGGGAGAAGGTTAGAATCGAGTGCATTTAAGGATAGTGTTAGGGGTAGAGTTCTGTATAGGGTTAGCTTTCGTAGAATCGAGGGTTAGGGTTAGGGTTAGGGTCAGGATTGCCTTTTGGGTTAGAATCGAATGCATTTAGGGTTAGTGTTAGTGTTGGGATTGACGATTTAGAGTTAATGTTAGAATCAAGCACATTAGGGTTAAATTTATGGTTAGAATCCAGTGCATTTAGGGTTTGGATTAGGGTTAGGGTTAGGGTTATGTTTAGGGTGAGGGTTAGAATCGAGTGCATTTAAGGATCTTGTTAGGGTTAGAGTTAGGTATAGGGTTAGCTTTCATAGAATCGAGGGTCAGTGTTCGGGTTAGAGTTAGGGTAAGGATTAGGGTTTGAATCAAGTGCATTTTTAGTGTTAGGGTTGGGGTTAGGGTTAGGGTTTGAGTTCATTTAGGGGTAGGGGAGGAGTTGGGTTAGGGTTAGGGTTAGTGTTTGTGTTGGTAGATTCGAGGTTTTGGGTTAGGCTTAGGGTTAGGAGAGCATTTTGGGTCATAATTCAGAGCATTTAGGCTTAAGGTTAGTGTTGAAATTGATGATTTAGTTTTAGCGTTAGAATCAAGCACATTTAGGGATAGAGTTATGATTAGAATTCAGCGCCTTTAGGGTTAAGGTTAGGGTTAGGGTTAGGGTTAGGGTCAGGGTTAGAATCGAGACCATTTAAGGATAGTGCTAGGGTTAGAGTTAGGTTTAGCGTTAGCTTTCGTAGAATCGAGGGTTAGGCTTAGAGTTAGGCTTAGGGTGAGGGTTAGGGTGAGAATCAAGCACAGTTTTAGTGTTAGCGTTAGAGTGAGGGTTAAGGTTAAAGTGCTTTTAGGGCTAGTGGTAGGGGTAGGGTTAGGAGTAGGGTTAAGGTTTGTGTTGGTAGAATCGAGGCTTAGCTATAGGCTTAGGGTCAGGATTGCATTTTGGATCAGAATCGAGCGTATTTAGGCTTTGGGTTAGTGTTCAAATTGACGATTTATTGTTAGGGTTTGAATCGAGCACATTTAGGGTTAGAGTTATGGTTAAAATTCAGTGCATTTCGGGTTAGGGTTAGGGTTAGGGTTAGGGTCAGGGTTAAAACCGAGAGCATTTAAGGATAGTGCTAGGGTTAGAGTTCTGTTTCGCGTTCGCTTTCGTAGAATCAAGGGTTAGGCTTCAGGTTAGGCTTAGGGTTAGGGTTAGGGTTAGAATCAGGCGCATTTTGAGTGTTCTGGTTTTCGTCAGGGTATGGCTTAGAGGGCATTTAGGGGTAGGGGTAGGAGTAGGGTTGGGATTAGGGTTAAGGTTTGTGTTGGTAGAATCGAGGTTTAGGATTAGGCTTAGGGTCACGAATGGCTTGTGGGTTAGAATCCAGTGCATTTAGGCTTAGGGATAGTGTTGAAATTGACGATTTAGTGTTAGGGTTAGAATCGAGCACATTTAGGATTAGAGTTTTGGTTAGAATTCGTTAGGGTTAGGGTTAGTGTTAGGGGTAGGGGTAGGGTTAGAGTGCATTTAGGGGTAGGGGTAGGGGTAGGGTTAGGATTAGGGTTAGGGTTTGTGTTGGTAGTCGAAGTTTAGGGTTCGGCTTAGGGTCAGGATTGCCTTTTGGGTTAGAATCGAGTGCATTTAGGGTTAGGGTTAGTGTTGAGACTGACAATTTAGTGTTAGGCTTAGAATCAAGGACATGAGGGTTAGAGTTATGGTTAGAATCCACTGCATTTATGCTTAGGCTTAGGGTTAGGGTTATTAGGGTCAGGATGAGCATCGAGAGCATTTAAGAATAGTTGTAGGGTTAGAGTTAGGTTTAGGGTTAGGTTTCATAGAATTGAGGGTTAGGGATAGGGTTAGGTTTAGGGTTAGAATCAAGCCCATTTTTAGTGTAAGGGGTTGGGTTAGGGTTAGGGTTAGAGTGCATATAGAGGTAGGGATAGGAGTAGGGTTAGGATTAGGGTTAGGGTTTGTGTTGGTAGAATCGAAGTTTAGGGTTCGGCTTAGGGTCAGGATTGCCTTTTGGGTTAGAGTCGAGTGCATTTAGGGTTAGGTTTAGTGTTGAGATTGACGATTTAGTGTTAGGGTTATAATCGAGCACATTAGGGTTAGAGTTATGGATACAATCCACTGCATTTAGGGTCAGGTTTAAGGGTAGGGTCAGGGTTTTGTTCAGGGAGAGGGTTAGAATCGAGTGCATTTAAGGATAGTGTTAGGGGTAGAGATCTGTATAGGGTTAGCTTTCGTAGAATCGAGGGTTAGCGTTATGGTTAGGGTCAGCATTGCCTTTTGGGTTAGAGTCGAGTGCATTTAGGGTTAGGCTTAGTGTTGAGATTGACGATTTAGTGTTAGGGTTATAATCGAGCACATTAGGGTTAGAGTTATGGTTAGAATCCACTGCATTTAGGGTTAGGATTAAGGGTAGGGTTAGGGTTATGTTCAGGGAGAAGGTTAGAATCGAGTGCATTTAAGGATAGTGTTAGGGGTAGAGTTCTGTATAGGGTTAGCTTTCGTAGAATCGAGGGTTAGGGTTAGGGTTAGGGTCAGGATTGCCTTTTGGGTTAGAATCGAATGCATTTAGGGTTAGTGTTAGTGTTGGGATTGACGATTTAGAGTTAATGTTAGAATCAAGCACATTAGGGTTAAATTTATGGTTAGAATCCAGTGCATTTAGGGTTTGGATTAGGGTTAGGGTTAGGGTTATGTTTAGGGTGAGGGTTAGAATCGAGTGCATTTAAGGATCTTGTTAGGGTTAGAGTTAGGTATAGGGTTAGCTTTCATAGAATCGAGGGTCAGTGTTCGGGTTAGAGTTAGGGTAAGGATTAGGGTTTGAATCAAGTGCATTTTTAGTGTTAGGGTTGGGGTTAGGGTTAGGGTTTGAGTTCCTTTAGGGGTAGGGGAGGAGTTGGGTTAGGATTAGGGTTAGTGTTTGTGTTGGTAGATTCGAGGTTTTGGGTTAGGCTTAGGGTTAGGAGAGCATTTTGGGTCATAATTCAGAGCATTTAGGCTTAAGGTTAGTGTTGAAATTGATGATTTAGTTTTAGCGTTAGAATCAAGCACATTTAGGGATAGAGTTATGATTAGAATTCAGCGCCTTTAGGGTTAAGGTTAGGGTTAGGGTTAGGGTTAGGGTCAGGGTTAGAATCGAGACCATTTAAGGATAGTGCTAGGGTTAGAGTTAGGTTTAGCGTTAGCTTTCGTAGAATCGAGGGTTAGGCTTAGAGTTAGGCTTAGGGTGAGGGTTAGGGTGAGAATCAAGCACAGTTTTAGTGTTAGCGTTAGAGTGAGGGTTAAGGTTAAAGTGCTTTTAGGGCTAGTGGTAGGGGTAGGGTTAGGAGTAGGGTTAAGGTTTGTGTTGGTAGAATCGAGGCTTAGCTATAGGCTTAGGGTCAGGATTGCATTTTGGATCAGAATCGAGCGTATTTAGGCTTTGGGTTAGTGTTCAAATTGACGATTTATTGTTAGGGTTTGAATCGAGCACATTTAGGGTTAGAGTTATGGTTAAATTTCAGTGCATTTCGGGTTAGGGTTAGGGTTAGGGTTAGGGTCAGGGTTAAAACCGAGAGCATTTAAGGATAGTGCTAGGGTTAGAGTTCTGTTTCGCGTTCGCTTTCGTAGAATCAAGGGTTAGGCTTCAGGTTAGGCTTAGGGTTAGGGTTAGGGTTAGAATCAGGCGCATTTTGAGTGTTCTGGTTTTCGTCAGGGTATGGCTTAGAGGGCATTTAGGGGTAGGGGTAGGAGTAGGGTTGGGATTAGGGTTAAGGTTTGTGTTGGTAGAATCGAGGTTTAGGATTAGGCTTAGGGTCACGAATGGCTTGTGGGTTAGAATCCAGTGCATTTAGGCTTAGGGATAGTGTTGAAATTGACGATTTAGTGTTAGGGTTAGAATCGAGCACATTTAGGATTAGAGTTTTGGTTAGAATTCGTTAGGGTTAGGGTTAGTGTTAGGGGTAGGGGTAGGGTTAGAGTGCATTTAGGGGTAGGGGTAGGGGTAGGGTTAGGATTAGGGTTAGGGTTTGTGTTGGTAGAATCGAAGTTTAGGGTTCGGCTTAGGGTCAGGATTGCCTTTTGGGTTAGAATCGAGTGCATTTAGGGTTAGGGTTAGTGTTGAGACTGACGATTTAGTGTTAGGCTTAGAATCAAGGACATGAGGGTTAGAGTTATGGTTAGAATCCACTGCATTTATGCTTAGGCTTAGGGTTAGGGTTATTAGGGTCAGGATGAGCATCGAGAGCATTTAAGAATAGTTGTAGGGTTAGAGTTAGGTTTAGGGTTAGGTTTCATAGAATTGAGGGTTAGGGATAGGGTTAGGTTTAGGGTTAGAATCAAGCCCATTTTTAGTGTAAGGGGTTGGGTTAGGGTTAGGGTTAGAGTGCATATAGAGGTAGGGATAGGAGTAGGGTTAGGATTAGGGTTAGGGTTTGTGTTGGTAGAATCGAAGTTTAGGGTTCGGCTTAGGGTCAGGATTGCCTTTTGGGTTAGAGTCGAGTGCATTTAGGGTTAGGTTTAGTGTTGAGATTGACGATTTAGTGT
The DNA here is from genome assembly GCF_028372415.1 of Notamacropus eugenii. Lineage (NCBI taxonomy): Eukaryota > Metazoa > Chordata > Mammalia > Diprotodontia > Macropodidae > Notamacropus > Notamacropus eugenii. The sequence continues at coordinate 172,927 of NW_027325106.1, forward strand.
TAGGGTTATAATCGAGCACATTAGGGTTAGAGTTATGGATACAATCCACTGCATTTAGGGTCAGGTTTAAGGGTAGGGTCAGGGTTTTGTTCAGGGAGAGGGTTAGAATCGAGTGCATTTAAGGATAGTGTTAGGGGTAGAGATCTGTATAGGGTTAGCTTTCGTAGAATCGAGGGTTAGCGTTATGGTTAGGGTCAGCATTGCCTTTTGGGTTAGAGTCGAGTGCATTTAGGGTTAGGCTTAGTGTTGAGATTGACGATTTAGTGTTAGGGTTATAATCGAGCACATTAGGGTTAGAGTTATGGTTAGAATCCACTGCATTTAGGGTTAGGATTAAGGGTAGGGTTAGGGTTATGTTCAGGGAGAAGGTTAGAATCGAGTGCATTTAAGGATAGTGTTAGGGGTAGAGTTCTGTATAGGGTTAGCTTTCGTAGAATCGAGGGTTAGGGTTAGGGTTAGGGTCAGGATTGCCTTTTGGGTTAGAATCGAATGCATTTAGGGTTAGTGTTAGTGTTGGGATTGACGATTTAGAGTTAATGTTAGAATCAAGCACATTAGGGTTAAATTTATGGTTAGAATCCAGTGCATTTAGGGTTTGGATTAGGGTTAGGGTTAGGGTTATGTTTAGGGTGAGGGTTAGAATCGAGTGCATTTAAGGATCTTGTTAGGGTTAGAGTTAGGTATAGGGTTAGCTTTCATAGAATCGAGGGTCAGTGTTCGGGTTAGAGTTAGGGTAAGGATTAGGGTTTGAATCAAGTGCATTTTTAGTGTTAGGGTTGGGGTTAGGGTTAGGGTTTGAGTTCCTTTAGGGGTAGGGGAGGAGTTGGGTTAGGATTAGGGTTAGTGTTTGTGTTGGTAGATTCGAGGTTTTGGGTTAGGCTTAGGGTTAGGAGAGCATTTTGGGTCATAATTCAGAGCATTTAGGCTTAAGGTTAGTGTTGAAATTGATGATTTAGTTTTAGCGTTAGAATCAAGCACATTTAGGGATAGAGTTATGATTAGAATTCAGCGCCTTTAGGGTTAAGGTTAGGGTTAGGGTTAGGGTTAGGGTCAGGGTTAGAATCGAGACCATTTAAGGATAGTGCTAGGGTTAGAGTTAGGTTTAGCGTTAGCTTTCGTAGAATCGAGGGTTAGGCTTAGAGTTAGGCTTAGGGTGAGGGTTAGGGTGAGAATCAAGCACAGTTTTAGTGTTAGCGTTAGAGTGAGGGTTAAGGTTAAAGTGCTTTTAGGGCTAGTGGTAGGGGTAGGGTTAGGAGTAGGGTTAAGGTTTGTGTTGGTAGAATCGAGGCTTAGCTATAGGCTTAGGGTCAGGATTGCATTTTGGATCAGAATCGAGCGTATTTAGGCTTTGGGTTAGTGTTCAAATTGACGATTTATTGTTAGGGTTTGAATCGAGCACATTTAGGGTTAGAGTTATGGTTAAAATTCAGTGCATTTCGGGTTAGGGTTAGGGTTAGGGTTAGGGTCAGGGTTAAAACCGAGAGCATTTAAGGATAGTGCTAGGGTTAGAGTTCTGTTTCGCGTTAGCTTTCGTAGAATCAAGGGTTAGGCTTCAGGTTAGGCTTAGGGTTAGGGTTAGGGTTAGAATCAGGCGCATTTTGAGTGTTCTGGTTTTCGTCAGGGTATGGCTTAGAGGGCATTTAGGGGTAGGGGTAGGAGTAGGGTTGGGATTAGGGTTAAGGTTTGTGTTGGTAGAATCGAGGTTTAGGATTAGGCTTAGGGTCACGAATGGCTTGTGGGTTAGAATCCAGTGCATTTAGGCTTAGGGATAGTGTTGAAATTGACGATTTAGTGTTAGGGTTAGAATCGAGCACATTTAGGATTAGAGTTTTGGTTAGAATTCGTTAGGGTTAGGGTTAGTGTTAGGGGTAGGGGTAGGGTTAGAGTGCATTTAGGGGTAGGGGTAGGGGTAGGGTTAGGATTAGGGTTAGGGTTTGTGTTGGTAGAATCGAAGTTTAGGGTTCGGCTTAGGGTCAGGATTGCCTTTTGGGTTAGAATCGAGTGCATTTAGGGTTAGGGTTAGTGTTGAGACTGACGATTTAGTGTTAGGCTTAGAATCAAGGACATGAGGGTTAGAGTTATGGTTAGAATCCACTGCATTTATGCTTAGGCTTAGGGTTAGGGTTATTAGGGTCAGGATGAGCATCGAGAGCATTTAAGAATAGTTGTAGGGTTAGAGTTAGGTTTAGGGTTAGGTTTCATAGAATTGAGGGTTAGGGATAGGGTTAGGTTTAGGGTTAGAATCAAGCCCATTTTTAGTGTAAGGGGTTGGGTTAGGGTTAGGGTTAGAGTGCATATAGAGGTAGGGATAGGAGTAGGGTTAGGATTAGGGTTAGGGTTTGTGTTGGTAGAATCGAAGTTTAGGGTTCGGCTTAGGGTCAGGATTGCCTTTTGGGTTAGAGTCGAGTGCATTTAGGGTTAGGTTTAGTGTTGAGATTGACGATTTAGTGTTAGGGTTATAATCGAGCACATTAGGGTTAGAGTTATGGATACAATCCACTGCATTTAGGGTCAGGTTTAAGGGTAGGGTCAGGGTTTTGTTCAGGGAGAGGGTTAGAATCGAGTGCATTTAAGGATAGTGTTAGGGGTAGAGATCTGTATAGGGTTAGCTTTCGTAGAATCGAGGGTTAGCGTTATGGTTAGGGTCAGCATTGCCTTTTGGGTTAGAGTCGAGTGCATTTAGGGTTAGGCTTAGTGTTGAGATTGACGATTTAGTGTTAGGGTTATAATCGAGCCCATTAGGGTTAGAGTTATGGTTAGAATCCACTGCATTTAGGGTTAGGATTAAGGGTAGGGTTAGGGTTATGTTCAGGGAGAAGGTTAGAATCGAGTGCATTTAAGGATAGTGTTAGGGGTAGAGTTCTGTATAGGGTTAGCTTTCGTAGAATCGAGGGTTAGGGTTAGGGTTAGGGTCAGGATTGCCTTTTGGGTTAGAATCGAATGCATTTAGGGTTAGTGTTAGTGTTGGGATTGACGATTTAGAGTTAATGTTAGAATCAAGCACATTAGGGTTAAATTTATGGTTAGAATCCAGTGCATTTAGGGTTTGGATTAGGGTTAGGGTTAGGGTTATGTTTAGGGTGAGGGTTAGAATCGAGTGCATTTAAGGATCTTGTTAGGGTTAGAGTTAGGTATAGGGTTAGCTTTCATAGAATCGAGGGTCAGTGTTCGGGTTAGAGTTAGGGTAAGGATTAGGGTTTGAATCAAGTGCATTTTTAGTGTTAGGGTTGGGGTTAGGGTTAGGGTTTGAGTTCCTTTAGGGGTAGGGGAGGAGTTGGGTTAGGATTAGGGTTAGTGTTTGTGTTGGTAGATTCGAGGTTTTGGGTTAGGCTTAGGGTTAGGAGAGCATTTTGGGTCATAATTCAGAGCATTTAGGCTTAAGGTTAGTGTTGAAATCGATGATTTAGTTTTAGCGTTAGAATCAAGCACATTTAGGGATAGAGTTATGATTAGAATTCAGCGCCTTTAGGGTTAAGGTTAGGGTTAGGGTTAGGGTTAGGGTCAGGGTTAGAATCGAGACCATTTAAGGATAGTGCTAGGGTTAGAGTTAGGTTTAGCGTTAGCTTTCGTAGAATCGAGGGTTAGGCTTAGAGTTAGGCTTAGGGTGAGGGTTAGGGTGAGAATCAAGCACAGTTTTAGTGTTAGCGTTAGGGTGAGGGTTAAGGTTAAAGTGCTTTTAGGGCTAGTGGTAGGGGTAGGGTTAGGAGTAGGGTTAAGGTTTGTGTTGGTAGAATCGAGGCTTAGCTATAGGCTTAGGGTCAGGATTGCATTTTGGATCAGAATCGAGCGTATTTAGGCTTTGGGTTAGTGTTCAAATTGACGATTTATTGTTAGGGTTTGAATCGAGCACATTTAGGGTTAGAGTTATGGTTAAAATTCAGTGCATTTCGGGTTAGGGTTAGGGTTAGGGTTAGGGTCAGGGTTAAAACCGAGAGCATTTAAGGATAGTGCTAGGGTTAGAGTTCTGTTTCGCGTTCGCTTTCGTAGAATCAAGGGTTAGGCTTCAGGTTAGGCTTAGGGTTAGGGTTAGGGTTAGAATCAGGCGCATTTTGAGTGTTCTGGTTTTCGTCAGGGTATGGCTTAGAGTGCATTTAGGGGTAGGGGTAGGAGTAGGGTTGGGATTAGGGTTAAGGTTTGTGTTGGTAGAATCGAGGTTTAGGATTAGGCTTAGGGTCACGAATGGCTTGTGGGTTAGAATCCAGTGCATTTAGGCTTAGGGATAGTGTTGAAATTGACGATTTAGTGTTAGGGTTAGAATCGAGCACATTTAGGATTAGAGTTTTGGTTAGAATTCGTTAGGGTTAGGGTTAGTGTTAGGGGTAGGGGTAGGGTTAGAGTGCATTTAGGGGTAGGGGTAGGGGTAGGGTTAGGATTAGGGTTAGGGTTTGTGTTGGTAGAATCGAAGTTTAGGGTTCGGCTTAGGGTCAGGATTGCCTTTTGGGTTAGAATCGAGTGCATTTAGGGTTAGGGTTAGTGTTGAGACTGACGATTTAGTGTTAGGCTTAGAATCAAGGACATGAGGGTTAGAGTTATGGTTAGAATCCACTGCATTTATGCTTAGGCTTAGGGTTAGGGTTATTAGGGTCAGGATGAGCATCGAGAGCATTTAAGAATAGTTGTAGGGTTAGAGTTAGGTTTAGGGTTAGGTTTCATAGAATTGAGGGTTAGGGATAGGGTTAGGTTTAGGGTTAGAATCAAGCCCATTTTTAGTGTAAGGGGTTGGGTTAGGGTTAGGGTTAGAGTGCATATAGAGGTAGGGATAGGAGTAGGGTTAGGATTGGGGTTAGGGTTTGTGTTGGTAGAATCGAAGTTTAGGGTTCGGCTTAGGGTCAGGATTGCCTTTTGGGTTAGAGTCGAGTGCATTTAGGGTTAGGTTTAGTGTTGAGATTGACGATTTAGTGTTAGGGTTATAATCGAGCACATTAGGGTTAGAGTTATGGATACAATCCACTGCATTTAGGGTCAGGTTTAAGGGTAGGGTCAGGGTTTTGTTCAGGGAGAGGGTTAGAATCGAGTGCATTTAAGGATAGTGTTAGGGGTAGAGTTCTGTATAGGGTTAGCTTTCGTAGAATCGAGGGTTAGCGTTATGGTTAGGGTCAGCATTGCCTTTTGGGTTAGAGTCGAGTGCATTTAGGGTTAGGCTTAGTGTTGAGATTGACGATTTAGTGTTAGGGTTATAATCGAGCACATTAGGGTTAGAGTTATGGTTAGAATCCACTGCATTTAGGGTTAGGATTAAGGGTAGGGTTAGGGTTATGTTCAGGGAGAAGGTTAGAATCGAGTGCATTTAAGGATAGTGTTAGGGGTAGAGTTCTGTATAGGGTTAGCTTTCGTAGAATCGAGGGTTAGGGTTAGGGTTAGGGTCAGGATTGCCTTTTGGGTTAGAATCGAATGCATTTAGGGTTAGTGTTAGTGTTGGGATTGACGATTTAGAGTTAATGTTAGAATCAAGCACATTAGGGTTAAATTTATGGTTAGAATCCAGTGCATTTAGGGTTTGGATTAGGGTTAGGGTTAGGGTTATGTTTAGGGTGAGGGTTAGAATCGAGTGCATTTAAGGATCTTGTTAGGGTTAGAGTTAGGTATAGGGTTAGCTTTCATAGAATCGAGGGTCAGTGTTCGGGTTAGAGTTAGGGTAAGGATTAGGGTTTGAATCAAGTGCATTTTTAGTGTTAGGGTTGGGGTTAGGGTTAGGGTTTGAGTTCCTTTAGGGGTAGGGGAGGAGTTGGGTTAGGGTTAGGGTTAGTGTTTGTGTTGGTAGATTCGAGGTTTTGGGTTAGGCTTAGGGTTAGGAGAGCATTTTGGGTCATAATTCAGAGCATTTAGGCTTAAGGTTAGTGTTGAAATTGATGATTTAGTTTTAGCGTTAGAATCAAGCACATTTAGGGATAGAGTTATGATTAGAATTCAGCGCCTTTAGGGTTAAGGTTAGGGTTAGGGTTAGGGTTAGGGTCAGGGTTAGAATCGAGACCATTTAAGGATAGTGCTAGGGTTAGAGTTAGGTTTAGCGTTAGCTTTCGTAGAATCGAGGGTTAGGCTTAGAGTTAGGCTTAGGGTGAGGGTTAGGGTGAGAATCAAGCACAGTTTTAGTGTTAGCGTTAGGGTGAGGGTTAAGGTTAAAGTGCTTTTAGGGCTAGTGGTAGGGGTAGGGTTAGGAGTAGGGTTAAGGTTTGTGTTGGTAGAATCGAGGCTTAGCTATAGGCTTAGGGTCAGGATTGCATTTTGGATCAGAATCGAGCGTATTTAGGCTTTGGGTTAGTGTTCAAATTGACGATTTATTGTTAGGGTTTGAATCGAGCACATTTAGGGTTAGAGTTATGGTTAAAATTCAGTGCATTTCGGGTTAGGGTTAGGGTTAGGGTTAGGGTCAGGGTTAAAACCGAGAGCATTTAAGGATAGTGCTAGGGTTAGAGTTCTGTTTCGCGTTCGCTTTCGTAGAATCAAGGGTTAGGCTTCAGGTTAGGCTTAGGGTTAGGGTTAGGGTTAGAATCAGGCGCATTTTGAGTGTTCTGGTTTTCGTCAGGGTATGGCTTAGAGTGCATTTAGGGGTAGGGGTAGGAGTAGGGTTGGGATTAGGGTTAAGGTTTGTGTTGGTAGAATCGAGGTTTAGGATTAGGCTTAGGGTCACGAATGGCTTGTGGGTTAGAATCCAGTGCATTTAGGCTTAGGGATAGTGTTGAAATTGACGATTTAGTGTTAGGGTTAGAATCGAGCACATTTAGGATTAGAGTTTTGGTTAGAATTCGTTAGGGTTAGGGTTAGTGTTAGGGGTAGGGGTAGGGTTAGAGTGCATTTAGGGGTAGGGGTAGGGGTAGGGTTAGGATTAGGGTTAGGGTTTGTGTTGGTAGAATCGAAGTTTAGGGTTCGGCTTAGGGTCAGGATTGCCTTTTGGGTTAGAATCGAGTGCATTTAGGGTTAGGGTTAGTGTTGAGACTGACGATTTAGTGTTAGGCTTAGAATCAAGGACATGAGGGTTAGAGTTATGGTTAGAATCCACTGCATTTATGCTTAGGCTTAGGGTTAGGGTTATTAGGGTCAGGATGAGCATCGAGAGCATTTAAGAATAGTTGTAGGGTTAGAGTTAGGTTTAGGGTTAGGTTTCATAGAATTGAGGGTTAGGGATAGGGTTAGGTTTAGGGTTAGAATCAAGCCCATTTTTAGTGTAAGGGGTTGGGTTAGGGTTAGGGTTAGAGTGCATATAGAGGTAGGGATAGGAGTAGGGTTAGGATTAGGGTTAGGGTTTGTGTTGGTAGAATCGAAGTTTAGGGTTCGGCTTAGGGTCAGGATTGCCTTTTGGGTTAGAGTCGAGTGCATTTAGGGTTAGGTTTAGTGTTGAGATTGACGATTTAGTGTTAGGGTTATAATCGAGCACATTAGGGTTAGAGTTATGGATACAATCCACTGCATTTAGGGTCAGGTTTAAGGGTAGGGTCAGGGTTTTGTTCAGGGAGAGGGTTAGAATCGAGTGCATTTAAGGATAGTGTTAGGGGTAGAGATCTGTATAGGGTTAGCTTTCGTAGAATCGAGGGTTAGCGTTATGGTTAGGGTCAGCATTGCCTTTTGGGTTAGAGTCGAGTGCATTTAGGGTTAGGCTTAGTGTTGAGATTGACGATTTAGTGTTAGGGTTATAATCGAGCACATTAGGGTTAGAGTTATGGTTAGAATCCACTGCATTTAGGGTTAGGATTAAGGGTAGGGTTAGGGTTATGTTCAGGGAGAAGGTTAGAATCGAGTGCATTTAAGGATAGTGTTAGGGGTAGAGTTCTGTATAGGGTTAGCTTTCGTAGAATCGAGGGTTAGGGTTAGGGTTAGGGTCAGGATTGCCTTTTGGGTTAGAATCGAATGCATTTAGGGTTAGTGTTAGTGTTGGGATTGACGATTTAGAGTTAATGTTAGAATCAAGCACATTAGGGTTAAATTTATGGTTAGAATCCAGTGCATTTAGGGTTTGGATTAGGGTTAGGGTTAGGGTTATGTTTAGGGTGAGGGTTAGAATCGAGTGCATTTAAGGATCTTGTTAGGGTTAGAGTTAGGTATAGGGTTAGCTTTCATAGAATCGAGGGTCAGTGTTCGGGTTAGAGTTAGGGTAAGGATTAGGGTTTGAATCAAGTGCATTTTTAGTGTTAGGGTTGGGGTTAGGGTTAGGGTTTGAGTTCATTTAGGGGTAGGGGAGGAGTTGGGTTAGGGTTAGGGTTAGTGTTTGTGTTGGTAGATTCGAGGTTTTGGGTTAGGCTTAGGGTTAGGAGAGCATTTTGGGTCATAATTCAGAGCATTTAGGCTTAAGGTTAGTGTTGAAATTGATGATTTAGTTTTAGCGTTAGAATCAAGCACATTTAGGGATAGAGTTATGATTAGAATTCAGCGCCTTTAGGGTTAAGGTTAGGGTTAGGGTTAGGGTTAGGGTCAGGGTTAGAATCGAGACCATTTAAGGATAGTGCTAGGGTTAGAGTTAGGTTTAGCGTTAGCTTTCGTAGAATCGAGGGTTAGGCTTAGAGTTAGGCTTAGGGTGAGGGTTAGGGTGAGAATCAAGCACAGTTTTAGTGTTAGCGTTAGAGTGAGGGTTAAGGTTAAAGTGCTTTTAGGGCTAGTGGTAGGGGTAGGGTTAGGAGTAGGGTTAAGGTTTGTGTTGGTAGAATCGAGGCTTAGCTATAGGCTTAGGGTCAGGATTGCATTTTGGATCAGAATCGAGCGTATTTAGGCTTTGGGTTAGTGTTCAAATTGACGATTTATTGTTAGGGTTTGAATCGAGCACATTTAGGGTTAGAGTTATGGTTAAAATTCAGTGCATTTCGGGTTAGGGTTAGGGTTAGGGTTAGGGTCAGGGTTAAAACCGAGAGCATTTAAGGATAGTGCTAGGGTTAGAGTTCTGTTTCGCGTTCGCTTTCGTAGAATCAAGGGTTAGGCTTCAGGTTAGGCTTAGGGTTAGGGTTAGGGTTAGAATCAGGCGCATTTTGAGTGTTCTGGTTTTCGTCAGGGTATGGCTTAGAGGGCATTTAGGGGTAGGGGTAGGAGTAGGGTTGGGATTAGGGTTAAGGTTTGTGTTGGTAGAATCGAGGTTTAGGATTAGGCTTAGGGTCACGAATGGCTTGTGGGTTAGAATCCAGTGCATTTAGGCTTAGGGATAGTGTTGAAATTGACGATTTAGTGTTAGGGTTAGAATCGAGCACATTTAGGATTAGAGTTTTGGTTAGAATTCGTTAGGGTTAGGGTTAGTGTTAGGGGTAGGGGTAGGGTTAGAGTGCATTTAGGGGTAGGGGTAGGGGTAGGGTTAGGATTAGGGTTAGGGTTTGTGTTGGTAGTCGAAGTTTAGGGTTCGGCTTAGGGTCAGGATTGCCTTTTGGGTTAGAATCGAGTGCATTTAGGGTTAGGGTTAGTGTTGAGACTGACAATTTAGTGTTAGGCTTAGAATCAAGGACATGAGGGTTAGAGTTATGGTTAGAATCCACTGCATTTATGCTTAGGCTTAGGGTTAGGGTTATTAGGGTCAGGATGAGCATCGAGAGCATTTAAGAATAGTTGTAGGGTTAGAGTTAGGTTTAGGGTTAGGTTTCATAGAATTGAGGGTTAGGGATAGGGTTAGGTTTAGGGTTAGAATCAAGCCCATTTTTAGTGTAAGGGGTTGGGTTAGGGTTAGGGTTAGAGTGCATATAGAGGTAGGGATAGGAGTAGGGTTAGGATTAGGGTTAGGGTTTGTGTTGGTAGAATCGAAGTTTAGGGTTCGGCTTAGGGTCAGGATTGCCTTTTGGGTTAGAGTCGAGTGCATTTAGGGTTAGGTTTAGTGTTGAGATTGACGATTTAGTGTTAGGGTTATAATCGAGCACATTAGGGTTAGAGTTATGGATACAATCCACTGCATTTAGGGTCAGGTTTAAGGGTAGGGTCAGGGTTTTGTTCAGGGAGAGGGTTAGAATCGAGTGCATTTAAGGATAGTGTTAGGGGTAGAGATCTGTATAGGGTTAGCTTTCGTAGAATCGAGGGTTAGCGTTATGGTTAGGGTCAGCATTGCCTTTTGGGTTAGAGTCGAGTGCATTTAGGGTTAGGCTTAGTGTTGAGATTGACGATTTAGTGTTAGGGTTATAATCGAGCACATTAGGGTTAGAGTTATGGTTAGAATCCACTGCATTTAGGGTTAGGATTAAGGGTAGGGTTAGGGTTATGTTCAGGGAGAAGGTTAGAATCGAGTGCATTTAAGGATAGTGTTAGGGGTAGAGTTCTGTATAGGGTTAGCTTTCGTAGAATCGAGGGTTAGGGTTAGGGTTAGGGTCAGGATTGCCTTTTGGGTTAGAATCGAATGCATTTAGGGTTAGTGTTAGTGTTGGGATTGACGATTTAGAGTTAATGTTAGAATCAAGCACATTAGGGTTAAATTTATGGTTAGAATCCAGTGCATTTAGGGTTTGGATTAGGGTTAGGGTTAGGGTTATGTTTAGGGTGAGGGTTAGAATCGAGTGCATTTAAGGATCTTGTTAGGGTTAGAGTTAGGTATAGGGTTAGCTTTCATAGAATCGAGGGTCAGTGTTCGGGTTAGAGTTAGGGTAAGGATTAGGGTTTGAATCAAGTGCATTTTTAGTGTTAGGGTTGGGGTTAGGGTTAGGGTTTGAGTTCCTTTAGGGGTAGGGGAGGAGTTGGGTTAGGATTAGGGTTAGTGTTTGTGTTGGTAGATTCGAGGTTTTGGGTTAGGCTTAGGGTTAGGAGAGCATTTTGGGTCATAATTCAGAGCATTTAGGCTTAAGGTTAGTGTTGAAATTGATGATTTAGTTTTAGCGTTAGAATCAAGCACATTTAGGGATAGAGTTATGATTAGAATTCAGCGCCTTTAGGGTTAAGGTTAGGGTTAGGGTTAGGGTTAGGGTCAGGGTTAGAATCGAGACCATTTAAGGATAGTGCTAGGGTTAGAGTTAGGTTTAGCGTTAGCTTTCGTAGAATCGAGGGTTAGGCTTAGAGTTAGGCTTAGGGTGAGGGTTAGGGTGAGAATCAAGCACAGTTTTAGTGTTAGCGTTAGAGTGAGGGTTAAGGTTAAAGTGCTTTTAGGGCTAGTGGTAGGGGTAGGGTTAGGAGTAGGGTTAAGGTTTGTGTTGGTAGAATCGAGGCTTAGCTATAGGCTTAGGGTCAGGATTGCATTTTGGATCAGAATCGAGCGTATTTAGGCTTTGGGTTAGTGTTCAAATTGACGATTTATTGTTAGGGTTTGAATCGAGCACATTTAGGGTTAGAGTTATGGTTAAATTTCAGTGCATTTCGGGTTAGGGTTAGGGTTAGGGTTAGGGTCAGGGTTAAAACCGAGAGCATTTAAGGATAGTGCTAGGGTTAGAGTTCTGTTTCGCGTTCGCTTTCGTAGAATCAAGGGTTAGGCTTCAGGTTAGGCTTAGGGTTAGGGTTAGGGTTAGAATCAGGCGCATTTTGAGTGTTCTGGTTTTCGTCAGGGTATGGCTTAGAGGGCATTTAGGGGTAGGGGTAGGAGTAGGGTTGGGATTAGGGTTAAGGTTTGTGTTGGTAGAATCGAGGTTTAGGATTAGGCTTAGGGTCACGAATGGCTTGTGGGTTAGAATCCAGTGCATTTAGGCTTAGGGATAGTGTTGAAATTGACGATTTAGTGTTAGGGTTAGAATCGAGCACATTTAGGATTAGAGTTTTGGTTAGAATTCGTTAGGGTTAGGGTTAGTGTTAGGGGTAGGGGTAGGGTTAGAGTGCATTTAGGGGTAGGGGTAGGGGTAGGGTTAGGATTAGGGTTAGGGTTTGTGTTGGTAGAATCGAAGTTTAGGGTTCGGCTTAGGGTCAGGATTGCCTTTTGGGTTAGAATCGAGTGCATTTAGGGTTAGGGTTAGTGTTGAGACTGACGATTTAGTGTTAGGCTTAGAATCAAGGACATGAGGGTTAGAGTTATGGTTAGAATCCACTGCATTTATGCTTAGGCTTAGGGTTAGGGTTATTAGGGTCAGGATGAGCATCGAGAGCATTTAAGAATAGTTGTAGGGTTAGAGTTAGGTTTAGGGTTAGGTTTCATAGAATTGAGGGTTAGGGATAGGGTTAGGTTTAGGGTTAGAATCAAGCCCATTTTTAGTGTAAGGGGTTGGGTTAGGGTTAGGGTTAGAGTGCATATAGAGGTAGGGATAGGAGTAGGGTTAGGATTAGGGTTAGGGTTTGTGTTGGTAGAATCGAAGTTTAGGGTTCGGCTTAGGGTCAGGATTGCCTTTTGGGTTAGAGTCGAGTGCATTTAGGGTTAGGTTTAGTGTTGAGATTGACGATTTAGTGTTAGGGTTATAATCGAGCACATTAGGGTTAGAGTTATGGATACAATCCACTGCATTTAGGGTCAGGTTTAAGGGTAGGGTCAGGGTTTTGTTCAGGGAGAGGGTTAGAATCGAGTGCATTTAAGGATAGTGTTAGGGGTAGAGATCTGTATAGGGTTAGCTTTCGTAGAATCGAGGGTTAGCGTTATGGTTAGGGTCAGCATTGCCTTTTGGGTTAGAGTCGAGTGCATTTAGGGTTAGGCTTAGTGTTGAGATTGACGATTTAGTGTTAGGGTTATAATCGAGCACATTAGGGTTAGAGTTATGGTTAGAATCCACTGCATTTAGGGTTAGGATTAAGGGTAGGGTTAGGGTTATGTTCAGGGAGAAGGTTAGAATCGAGTGCATTTAAGGATAGTGTTAGGGGTAGAGTTCTGTATAGGGTTAGCTTTCGTAGAATCGAGGGTTAGGGTTAGGGTTAGGGTCAGGATTGCCTTTTGGGTTAGAATCGAATGCATTTAGGGTTAGTGTTAGTGTTGGGATTGACGATTTAGAGTTAATGTTAGAATCAAGCACATTAGGGTTAAATTTATGGTTAGAATCCAGTGCATTTAGGGTTTGGATTAGGGTTAGGGTTAGGGTTATGTTTAGGGTGAGGGTTAGAATCGAGTGCATTTAAGGATCTTGTTAGGGTTAGAGTTAGGTATAGGGTTAGCTTTCATAGAATCGAGGGTCAGTGTTCGGGTTAGAGTTAGGGTAAGGATTAGGGTTTGAATCAAGTGCATTTTTAGTGTTAGGGTTGGGGTTAGGGTTAGGGTTTGAGTTCCTTTAGGGGTAGGGGAGGAGTTGGGTTAGGATTAGGGTTAGTGTTTGTGTTGGTAGATTCGAGGTTTTGGGTTAGGCTTAGGGTTAGGAGAGCATTTTGGGTCATAATTCAGAGCATTTAGGCTTAAGGTTAGTGTTGAAATTGATGATTTAGTTTTAGCGTTAGAATCAAGCACATTTAGGGATAGAGTTATGATTAGAATTCAGCGCCTTTAGGGTTAAGGTTAGGGTTAGGGTTAGGGTTAGGGTCAGGGTTAGAATCGAGACCATTTAAGGATAGTGCTAGGGTTAGAGTTAGGTTTAGCGTTAGCTTTCGTAGAATCGAGGGTTAGGCTTAGAGTTAGGCTTAGGGTGAGGGTTAGGGTGAGAATCAAGCACAGTTTTAGTGTTAGCGTTAGGGTGAGGGTTAAGGTTAAAGTGCTTTTAGGGCTAGTGGTAGGGGTAGGGTTAGGAGTAGGGTTAAGGTTTGTGTTGGTAGAATCGAGGCTTAGCTATAGGCTTAGGGTCAGGATTGCATTTTGGATCAGAATCGAGCGTATTTAGGCTTTGGGTTAGTGTTCAAATTGACGATTTATTGTTAGGGTTTGAATCGAGCACATTTAGGGTTAGAGTTATGGTTAAAATTCAGTGCATTTCGGGTTAGGGTTAGGGTTAGGGTTAGGGTCAGGGTTAAAACCGAGAGCATTTAAGGATAGTGCTAGGGTTAGAGTTCTGTTTCGCGTTCGCTTTCGTAGAATCAAGGGTTAGGCTTCAGGTTAGGCTTAGGGTTAGGGTTAGGGTTAGAATCAGGCGCATTTTGAGTGTTCTGGTTTTCGTCAGGGTATGGCTTAGAGTGCATTTAGGGGTAGGGGTAGGAGTAGGGTTGGGATTAGGGTTAAGGTTTGTGTTGGTAGAATCGAGGTTTAGGATTAGGCTTAGGGTCACGAATGGCTTGTGGGTTAGAATCCAGTGCATTTAGGCTTAGGGATAGTGTTGAAATTGACGATTTAGTGTTAGGGTTAGAATCGAGCACATTTAGGATTAGAGTTTTGGTTAGAATTCGTTAGGGTTAGGGTTAGTGTTAGGGGTAGGGGTAGGGTTAGAGTGCATTTAGGGGTAGGGGTAGGGGTAGGGTTAGGATTAGGGTTAGGGTTTGTGTTGGTAGAATCGAAGTTTAGGGTTCGGCTTAGGGTCAGGATTGCCTTTTGGGTTAGAATCGAGTGCATTTAGGGTTAGGGTTAGTGTTGAGACTGACGATTTAGTGTTAGGCTTAGAATCAAGGACATGAGGGTTAGAGTTATGGTTAGAATCCACTGCATTTATGCTTAGGCTTAGGGTTAGGGTTATTAGGGTCAGGATGAGCATCGAGAGCATTTAAGAATAGTTGTAGGGTTAGAGTTAGGTTTAGGGTTAGGTTTCATAGAATTGAGGGTTAGGGATAGGGTTAGGTTTAGGGTTAGAATCAAGCCCATTTTTAGTGTAAGGGGTTGGGTTAGGGTTAGGGTTAGAGTGCATATAGAGGTAGGGATAGGAGTAGGGTTAGGATTAGGGTTAGGGTTTGTGTTGGTAGAATCGAAGTTTAGGGTTCGGCTTAGGGTCAGGATTGCCTTTTGGGTTAGAGTCGAGTGCATTTAGGGTTAGGTTTAGTGTTGAGATTGACGATTTAGTGTTAGGGTTATAATCGAGCACATTAGGGTTAGAGTTATGGATACAATCCACTGCATTTAGGGTCAGGTTTAAGGGTAGGGTCAGGGTTTTGTTCAGGGAGAGGGTTAGAATCGAGTGCATTTAAGGATAGTGTTAGGGGTAGAGATCTGTATAGGGTTAGCTTTCGTAGAATCGAGGGTTAGCGTTATGGTTAGGGTCAGCATTGCCTTTTGGGTTAGAGTCGAGTGCATTTAGGGTTAGGCTTAGTGTTGAGATTGACGATTTAGTGTTAGGGTTATAATCGAGCACATTAGGGTTAGAGTTATGGTTAGAATTCACTGCATTTAGGGTTAGGATTAAGGGTAGGGTTAGGGTTATGTTCAGGGAGAAGGTTAGAATCGAGTGCATTTAAGGATAGTGTTAGGGGTAGAGTTCTGTATAGGGTTAGCTTTCGTAGAATCGAGGGTTAGGGTTAGGGTTAGGGTCAGGATTGCCTTTTGGGTTAGAATCGAATGCATTTAGGGTTAGTGTTAGTGTTGGGATTGACGATTTAGAGTTAATGTTAGAATCAAGCACATTAGGGTTAAATTTATGGTTAGAATCCAGTGCATTTAGGGTTTGGATTAGGGTTAGGGTTAGGGTTATGTATAGGGTGAGGGTTAGAATCGAGTGCATTTAAGGATCTTGTTAGGGTTAGAGTTAGGTATAGGGTTAGCTTTCATAGAATCGAGGGTCAGTGTTCGGGTTAGAGTTAGGGTAAGGATTAGGGTTTGAATCAAGTGCATTTTTAGTGTTAGGGTTGGGGTTAGGGTTAGGGTTTGAGTTCCTTTAGGGGTAGGGGAGGAGTTGGGTTAGGATTAGGGTTAGTGTTTGTGTTGGTAGATTCGAGGTTTTGGGTTAGGCTTAGGGTTAGGAGAGCATTTTGGGTCATAATTCAGAGCATTTAGGCTTAAGGTTAGTGTTGAAATTGATGATTTAGTTTTAGCGTTAGAATCAAGCACATTTAGGGATAGAGTTATGATTAGAATTCAGCGCCTTTAGGGTTAAGGTTAGGGTTAGGGTTAGGGTTAGGGTCAGGGTTAGAATCGAGACCATTTAAGGATAGTGCTAGGGTTAGAGTTAGGTTTAGCGTTAGCTTTCGTAGAATCGAGGGTTAGGCTTAGAGTTAGGCTTAGGGTGAGGGTTAGGGTGAGAATCAAGCACAGTTTTAGTGTTAGCGTTAGGGTGAGGGTTAAGGTTAAAGTGCTTTTAGGGCTAGTGGTAGGGGTAGGGTTAGGAGTAGGGTTAAGGTTTGTGTTGGTAGAATCGAGGCTTAGCTATAGGCTTAGGGTCAGGATTGCATTTTGGATCAGAATCGAGCGTATTTAGGCTTTGGGTTAGTGTTCAAATTGACGATTTATTGTTAGGGTTTGAATCGAGCACATTTAGGGTTAGAGTTATGGTTAAAATTCAGTGCATTTCGGGTTAGGGTTAGGGTTAGGGTTAGGGTCAGGGTTAAAACCGAGAGCATTTAAGGATAGTGCTAGGGTTAGAGTTCTGTTTCGCGTTCGCTTTCGTAGAATCAAGGGTTAGGCTTCAGGTTAGGCTTAGGGTTAGGGTTAGGGTTAGAATCAGGCGCATTTTGAGTGTTCTGGTTTTCGTCAGGGTATGGCTTAGAGGGCATTTAGGGGTAGGGGTAGGAGTAGGGTTGGGATTAGGGTTAAGGTTTGTGTTGGTAGAATCGAGGTTTAAGATTAGGCTTAGGGTCACGAATGGCTTGTGGGTTAGAATCCAGTGCATTTAGGCTTAGGGATAGTGTTGAAATTGACGATTTAGTGTTAGGGTTAGAATCGAGCACATTTAGGATTAGAGTTTTGGTTAGAATTCGTTAGGGTTAGGGTTAGTGTTAGGGGTAGGGGTAGGGTTAGAGTGCATTTAGGGGTAGGGGTAGGGGTAGGGTTAGGATTAGGGTTAGGGTTTGTGTTGGTAGAATCGAAGTTTAGGGTTCGGCTTAGGGTCAGGATTGCCTTTTGGGTTAGAATCGAGTGCATTTAGGGTTAGGGTTAGTGTTGAGACTGACGATTTAGTGTTAGGCTTAGAATCAAGGACATGAGGGTTAGAGTTATGGTCAGAATCCACTGCATTTATGCTTAGGCTTAGGGTTAGGGTTATTAGGGTCAGGATGAGCATCGAGAGCATTTAAGAATAGTTGTAGGGTTAGAGTTAGGTTTAGGGTTAGGTTTCATAGAATTGAGGGTTAGGGATAGGGTTAGGTTTAGGGTTAGAATCAAGCCCATTTTTAGTGTAAGGGGTTGGGTTAGGGTTAGGGTTAGAGTGCATATAGAGGTAGGGATAGGAGTAGGGTTAGGATTAGGGTTAGGGTTTGTGTTGGTAGAATCGAAGTTTAGGGTTCGGCTTAGGGTCAGGATTGCCTTTTGGGTTAGAGTCGAGTGCATTTAGGGTTAGGTTTAGTGTTGAGATTGACGATTTAGTGTTAGGGTTATAATCGAGCACATTAGGGTTAGAGTTATGGATACAATCCACTGCATTTAGGGTCAGGTTTAAGGGTAGGGTCAGGGTTTTGTTCAGGGAGAGGGTTAGAATCGAGTGCATTTAAGGATAGTGTTAGGGGTAGAGTTCTGTATAGGGTTAGCTTTCGTAGAATCGAGGGTTAGCGTTATGGTTAGGGTCAGCATTGCCTTTTGGGTTAGAGTCGAGTGCATTTAGGGTTAGGCTTAGTGTTGAGATTGACGATTTAGTGTTAGGGTTATAATCGAGCACATTAGGGTTAGAGTTATGGTTAGAATCCACTGCATTTAGGGTTAGGATTAAGGGTAGGGTTAGGGTTATGTTCAGGGAGAAGGTTAGAATCGAGTGCATTTAAGGATAGTGTTAGGGGTAGAGTTCTGTATAGGGTTAGCTTTCGTAGAATCGAGGGTTAGGGTTAGGGTTAGGGTCAGGATTGCCTTTTGGGTTAGAATCGAATGCATTTAGGGTTAGTGTTAGTGTTGGGATTGACGATTTAGAGTTAATGTTAGAATCAAGCACATTAGGGTTAAATTTATGGTTAGAATCCAGTGCATTTAGGGTTTGGATTAGGGTTAGGGTTAGGGTTATGTTTAGGGTGAGGGTTAGAATCGAGTGCATTTAAGGATCTTGTTAGGGTTAGAGTTAGGTATAGGGTTAGCTTTCATAGAATCGAGGGTCAGTGTTCGGGTTAGAGTTAGGGTAAGGATTAGGGTTTGAATCAAGTGCATTTTTAGTGTTAGGGTTGGGGTTAGGGTTAGGGTTTGAGTTCATTTAGGGGTAGGGGAGGAGTTGGGTTAGTTTTAGGGTTAGTGTTTGTGTTGGTAGATTCGAGGTTTTGGGTTAGGCTTAGGGTTAGGAGAGCATTTTGGGTCATAATTCAGAGCATTTAGGCTTAAGGTTAGTGTTGAAATTGATGATTTAGTTTTAGCGTTAGAATCAAGCACATTTAGGGATAGAGTTATGATTAGAATTCAGCGCCTTCAGGGTTAAGGTTAGGGTTAGGGTTAGGGTTAGGGTCAGGGTTAGAATCGAGACCATTTAAGGATAGTGCTAGGGTTAGAGTTAGGTTTAGCGTTAGCTTTCGTAGAATCGAGGGTTAGGCTTAGAGTTAGGCTTAGGGTGAGGGTTAGGGTGAGAATCAAGCACAGTTTTAGTGTTAGCGTTAGGGTGAGGGTTAAGGTTAAAGTGCTTTTAGGGCTAGTGGTAGGGGTAGGGTTAGGAGTAGGGTTAAGGTTTGTGTTGGTAGAATCGAGGCTTAGCTATAGGCTTAGGGTCAGGATTGCATTTTGGATCAGAATCGAGCGTATTTAGGCTTTGGGTTAGTGTTCAAATTGACGATTTATTGTTAGGGTTTGAATCGAGCACATTTAGGGTTAGAGTTATGGTTAAAATTCAGTGCATTTCGGGTTAGGGTTAGGGTTAGGGTTAGGGTCAGGGTTAAAACCGAGAGCATTTAAGGATAGTGCTAGGGTTAGAGTTCGGTTTCGCGTTCGCTTTCGTAGAATCAAGGGTTAGGCTTCAGGTTAGGCTTAGGGTTAGGGTTAGGGTTAGAATCAGGCGCATTTTGAGTGTTCTGGTTTTCGTCAGGGTATGGCTTAGAGTGCATTTAGGGGTAGGGGTAGGAGTAGGGTTGGGATTAGGGTTAAGGTTTGTGTTGGTAGAATCGAGGTTTAGGATTAGGCTTAGGGTCACGAATGGCTTGTGGGTTAGAATCCAGTGCATTTAGGCTTAGGGATAGTGTTGAAATTGAAGATTTAGTGTTAGGGTTAGAATCGAGCACATTTAGGATTAGAGTTTTGGTTAGAATTCGTTAGGGTTAGGGTTAGTGTTAGGGGTAGGGGTAGGGTTAGAGTGCATTTAGGGGTAGGGGTAGGGGTAGGGTTAGGATTAGGGTTAGGGTTTGTGTTGGTAGAATCGAAGTTTAGGGTTCGGCTTAGGGTCAGGATTGCCTTTTGGGTTAGAATCGAGTGCATTTAGGGTTAGGGTTAGTGTTGAGACTGACGATTTAGTGTTAGGCTTAGAATCAAGGACATGAGGGTTAGAGTTATGGTCAGAATCCACTGCATTTATGCTTAGGCTTAGGGTTAGGGTTATTAGGGTCAGGATGAGCATCGAGAGCATTTAAGAATAGTTGTAGGGTTAGAGTTAGGTTTAGGGTTAGGTTTCATAGAATTGAGGGTTAGGGATAGGGTTAGGTTTAGGGTTAGAATCAAGCCCATTTTTAGTGTAAGGGGTTGGGTTAGGGTTAGGGTTAGAGTGCATATAGAGGTAGGGATAGGAGTAGGGTTAGGATTAGGGTTAGGGTTTGTGTTGGTAGAATCGAAGTTTAGGGTTCGGCTTAGGGTCAGGATTGCCTTTTGGGTTAGAGTCGAGTGCATTTAGGGTTAGGTTTAGTGTTGAGATTGACGATTTAGTGTTAGGGTTATAATCGAGCACATTAGGGTTAGAGTTATGGATACAATCCACTGCATTTAGGGTCAGGTTTAAGGGTAGGGTCAGGGTTTTGTTCAGGGAGAGGGTTAGAATCGAGTGCATTTAAGGATAGTGTTAGGGGTAGAGTTCTGTATAGGGTTAGCTTTCGTAGAATCGAGGGTTAGCGTTATGGTTAGGGTCAGCATTGCCTTTTGGGTTAGAGTCGAGTGCATTTAGGGTTAGGCTTAGTGTTGAGATTGACGATTTAGTGTTAGGGTTATAATCGAGCACATTAGGGTTAGAGTTATGGTTAGAATCCACTGCATTTAGGGTTAGGATTAAGGGTAGGGTTAGGGTTATGTTCAGGGAGAAGGTTAGAATCGAGTGCATTTAAGGATAGTGTTAGGGGTAGAGTTCTGTATAGGGTTAGCTTTCGTAGAATCGAGGGTTAGGGTTAGGGTTAGGGTCAGGATTGCCTTTTGGGTTAGAATCGAATGCATTTAGGGTTAGTGTTAGTGTTGGGATTGACGATTTAGAGTTAATGTTAGAATCAAGCACATTAGGGTTAAATTTATGGTTAGAATCCAGTGCATTT
Organism: Notamacropus eugenii; assembly: GCF_028372415.1. Lineage (NCBI taxonomy): Eukaryota > Metazoa > Chordata > Mammalia > Diprotodontia > Macropodidae > Notamacropus > Notamacropus eugenii. Next base: position 193,123 of record NW_027325106.1, read on the forward strand.
AGGGTTTGGATTAGGGTTAGGGTTAGGGTTATGTTTAGGGTGAGGGTTAGAATCGAGTGCATTTAAGGATCTTGTTAGGGTTAGAGTTAGGTATAGGGTTAGCTTTCATAGAATCGAGGGTCAGTGTTCGGGTTAGAGTTAGGGTAAGGATTAGGGTTTGAATCAAGTGCATTTTTAGTGTTAGGGTTGGGGTTAGGGTTAGGGTTTGAGTTCATTTAGGGGTAGGGGAGGAGTTGGGTTAGTTTTAGGGTTAGTGTTTGTGTTGGTAGATTCGAGGTTTTGGGTTAGGCTTAGGGTTAGGAGAGCATTTTGGGTCATAATTCAGAGCATTTAGGCTTAAGGTTAGTGTTGAAATTGATGATTTAGTTTTAGCGTTAGAATCAAGCACATTTAGGGATAGAGTTATGATTAGAATTCAGCGCCTTCAGGGTTAAGGTTAGGGTTAGGGTTAGGGTTAGGGTCAGGGTTAGAATCGAGACCATTTAAGGATAGTGCTAGGGTTAGAGTTAGGTTTAGCGTTAGCTTTCGTAGAATCGAGGGTTAGGCTTAGAGTTAGGCTTAGGGTGAGGGTTAGGGTGAGAATCAAGCACAGTTTTAGTGTTAGCGTTAGGGTGAGGGTTAAGGTTAAAGTGCTTTTAGGGCTAGTGGTAGGGGTAGGGTTAGGAGTAGGGTTAAGGTTTGTGTTGGTAGAATCGAGGCTTAGCTATAGGCTTAGGGTCAGGATTGCATTTTGGATCAGAATCGAGCGTATTTAGGCTTTGGGTTAGTGTTCAAATTGACGATTTATTGTTAGGGTTTGAATCGAGCACATTTAGGGTTAGAGTTATGGTTAAAATTCAGTGCATTTCGGGTTAGGGTTAGGGTTAGGGTTAGGGTCAGGGTTAAAACCGAGAGCATTTAAGGATAGTGCTAGGGTTAGAGTTCTGTTTCGCGTTCGCTTTCGTAGAATCAAGGGTTAGGCTTCAGGTTAGGCTTAGGGTTAGGGTTAGGGTTAGAATCAGGCGCATTTTGAGTGTTCTGGTTTTCGTCAGGGTATGGCTTAGAGTGCATTTAGGGGTAGGGGTAGGAGTAGGGTTGGGATTAGGGTTAAGGTTTGTGTTGGTAGAATCGAGGTTTAGGATTAGGCTTAGGGTCACGAATGGCTTGTGGGTTAGAATCCAGTGCATTTAGGCTTAGGGATAGTGTTGAAATTGACGATTTAGTGTTAGGGTTAGAATCGAGCACATTTAGGATTAGAGTTTTGGTTAGAATTCGTTAGGGTTAGGGTTAGTGTTAGGGGTAGGGGTAGGGTTAGAGTGCATTTAGGGGTAGGGGTAGGGGTAGGGTTAGGATTAGGGTTAGGGTTTGTGTTGGTAGAATCGAAGTTTAGGGTTCGGCTTAGGGTCAGGATTGCCTTTTGGGTTAGAATCGAGTGCATTTAGGGTTAGGGTTAGTGTTGAGACTGACGATTTAGTGTTAGGCTTAGAATCAAGGACATGAGGGTTAGAGTTATGGTCAGAATCCACTGCATTTATGCTTAGGCTTAGGGTTAGGGTTATTAGGGTCAGGATGAGCATCGAGAGCATTTAAGAATAGTTGTAGGGTTAGAGTTAGGTTTAGGGTTAGGTTTCATAGAATTGAGGGTTAGGGATAGGGTTAGGTTTAGGGTTAGAATCAAGCCCATTTTTAGTGTAAGGGGTTGGGTTAGGGTTAGGGTTAGAGTGCATATAGAGGTAGGGATAGGAGTAGGGTTAGGATTAGGGTTAGGGTTTGTGTTGGTAGAATCGAAGTTTAGGGTTCGGCTTAGGGTCAGGATTGCCTTTTGGGTTAGAGTCGAGTGCATTTAGGGTTAGGTTTAGTGTTGAGATTGACGATTTAGTGTTAGGGTTATAATCGAGCACATTAGGGTTAGAGTTATGGATACAATCCACTGCATTTAGGGTCAGGTTTAAGGGTAGGGTCAGGGTTTTGTTCAGGGAGAGGGTTAGAATCGAGTGCATTTAAGGATAGTGTTAGGGGTAGAGATCTGTATAGGGTTAGCTTTCGTAGAATCGAGGGTTAGGGTTATGGTTAGGGTCAGCATTGCCTTTTGGGTTAGAGTCGAGTGCATTTAGGGTTAGGCTTAGTGTTGAGATTGACGATTTAGTGTTAGGGTTATAATCGAGCACATTAGGGTTAGAGTTATGGTTAGAATCCACTGCATTTAGGGTTAGGATTAAGGGTAGGGTTAGGGTTATGTTCAGGGAGAAGGTTAGAATCGAGTGCATTTAAGGATAGTGTTAGGGGTAGAGTTCTGTATAGGGTTAGCTTTCGTAGAATCGAGGGTTAGGGTTAGGGTTAGGGTCAGGATTGCCTTTTGGGTTAGAATCGAATGCATTTAGGGTTAGTGTTAGTGTTGGGATTGACGATTTAGAGTTAATGTTAGAATCAAGCACATTAGGGTTAAATTTATGGTTAGAATCCAGTGCATTTAGGGTTTGGATTAGGGTTAGGGTTAGGGTTATGTTTAGGGTGAGGGTTAGAATCGAGTGCATTTAAGGATCTTGTTAGGGTTAGAGTTAGGTATAGGGTTAGCTTTCATAGAATCGAGGGTCAGTGTTCGGGTTAGAGTTAGGGTAAGGATTAGGGTTTGAATCAAGTGCATTTTTAGTGTTAGGGTTGGGGTTAGGGTTAGGGTTTGAGTTCATTTAGGGGTAGGGGAGGAGTTGGGTTAGGATTAGGGTTAGTGTTTGTGTTGGTAGATTCGAGGTTTTGGGTTAGGCTTAGGGTTAGGAGAGCATTTTGGGTCATAATTCAGAGCATTTAGGCTTAAGGTTAGTGTTGAAATTGATGATTTAGTTTTAGCGTTAGAATCAAGCACATTTAGGGATAGAGTTATGATTAGAATTCAGCGCCTTTAGGGTTAAGGTTAGGGTTAGGGTTAGGGTTAGGGTCAGGGTTAGAATCGAGACCATTTAAGGATAGTGCTAGGGTTAGAGTTAGGTTTAGCGTTAGCTTTCGTAGAATCGAGGGTTAGGCTTAGAGTTAGGCTTAGGGTGAGGGTTAGGGTGAGAATCAAGCACAATTTTAGTGTTAGCGTTAGGGTGAGGGTTAAGGTTAAAGTGCTTTTAGGGCTAGTGGTAGGGGTAGGGTTAGGAGTAGGGTTAAGGTTTGTGTTGGTAGAATCGAGGCTTAGCTATAGGCTTAGGGTCAGGATTGCATTTTGGATCAGAATCGAGCGTATTTAGGCTTTGGGTTAGTGTTCAAATTGACGATTTATTGTTAGGGTTTGAATCGAGCACATTTAGGGTTAGAGTTATGGTTAAAATTCAGTGCATTTCGGGTTAGGGTTAGGGTTAGGGTTAGGGTCAGGGTTAAAACCGAGAGCATTTAAGGATAGTGCTAGGGTTAGAGTTCGGTTTCGCGTTCGCTTTCGTAGAATCAAGGGTTAGGCTTCAGGTTAGGCTTAGGGTTAGGGTTAGGGTTAGAATCAGGCGCATTTTGAGTGTTCTGGTTTTCGTCAGGGTATGGCTTAGAGGGCATTTAGGGGTAGGGGTAGGAGTAGGGTTGGGATTAGGGTTAAGGTTTGTGTTGGTAGAATCGAGGTTTAGGATTAGGCTTAGGGTCACGAATGGCTTGTGGGTTAGAATCCAGTGCATTTAGGCTTAGGGATAGTGTTGAAATTGACGATTTAGTGTTAGGGTTAGAATCGAGCACATTTAGGATTAGAGTTTTGGTTAGAATTCGTTAGGGTTAGGGTTAGTGTTAGGGGTAGGGGTAGGGTTAGAGTGCATTTAGGGGTAGGGGTAGGGGTAGGGTTAGGATTAGGGTTAGGGTTTGTGTTGGTAGAATCGAAGTTTAGGGTTCGGCTTAGGGTCAGGATTGCCTTTTGGGTTAGAATCGAGTGCATTTAGGGTTAGGGTTAGTGTTGAGACTGACGATTTAGTGTTAGGCTTAGAATCAAGGACATGAGGGTTAGAGTTATGGTTAGAATCCACTGCATTTATGCTTAGGCTTAGGGTTAGGGTTATTAGGGTCAGGATGAGCATCGAGAGCATTTAAGAATAGTTGTAGGGTTAGAGTTAGGTTTAGGGTTAGGTTTCATAGAATTGAGGGTTAGGGATAGGGTTAGGTTTAGGGTTAGAATCAAGCCCATTTTTAGTGTAAGGGGTTGGGTTAGGGTTAGGGTTAGAGTGCATATAGAGGTAGGGATAGGAGTAGGGTTAGGATTAGGGTTAGGGTTTGTGTTGGTAGAATCGAAGTTTAGGGTTCGGCTTAGGGTCAGGATTGCCTTTTGGGTTAGAGTCGAGTGCATTTAGGGTTAGGTTTAGTGTTGAGATTGACGATTTAGTGTTAGGGTTATAATCGAGCACATTAGGGTTAGAGTTATGGATACAATCCACTGCATTTAGGGTCAGGTTTAAGGGTAGGGTCAGGGTTTTGTTCAGGGAGAGGGTTAGAATCGAGTGCATTTAAGGATAGTGTTAGGGGTAGAGATCTGTATAGGGTTAGCTTTCGTAGAATCGAGGGTTAGCGTTATGGTTAGGGTCAGCATTGCCTTTTGGGTTAGAGTCGAGTGCATTTAGGGTTAGGCTTAGTGTTGAGATTGACGATTTAGTGTTAGGGTTATAATCGAGCACATTAGGGTTAGAGTTATGGTTAGAATCCACTGCATTTAGGGTTAGGATTAAGGGTAGGGTTAGGGTTATGTTCAGGGAGAAGGTTAGAATCGAGTGCATTTAAGGATAGTGTTAGGGGTAGAGTTCTGTATAGGGTTAGCTTTCGTAGAATCGAGGGTTAGGGTTAGGGTTAGGGTCAGGATTGCCTTTTGGGTTAGAATCGAATGCATTTAGGGTTAGTGTTAGTGTTGGGATTGACGATTTAGAGTTAATGTTAGAATCAAGCACATTAGGGTTAAATTTATGGTTAGAATCCAGTGCATTTAGGGTTTGGATTAGGGTTAGGGTTAGGGTTATGTTTAGGGTGAGGGTTAGAATCGAGTGCATTTAAGGATCTTGTTAGGGTTAGAGTTAGGTATAGGGTTAGCTTTCATAGAATCGAGGGTCAGTGTTCGGGTTAGAGTTAGGGTAAGGATTAGGGTTTGAATCAAGTGCATTTTTAGTGTTAGGGTTGGGGTTAGGGTTAGGGTTTGAGTTCATTTAGGGGTAGGGGAGGAGTTGGGTTAGGATTAGGGTTAGTGTTTGTGTTGGTAGATTCGAGGTTTTGGGTTAGGCTTAGGGTTAGGAGAGCATTTTGGGTCATAATTCAGAGCATTTAGGCTTAAGGTTAGTGTTGAAATTGATGATTTAGTTTTAGCGTTAGAATCAAGCACATTTAGGGATAGAGTTATGATTAGAATTCAGCGCCTTTAGGGTTAAGGTTAGGGTTAGGGTTAGGGTTAGGGTCAGGGTTAGAATCGAGACCATTTAAGGATAGTGCTAGGGTTAGAGTTAGGTTTAGCGTTAGCTTTCGTAGAATCGAGGGTTAGGCTTAGAGTTAGGCTTAGGGTGAGGGTTAGGGTGAGAATCAAGCACAGTTTTAGTGTTAGCGTTAGGGTGAGGGTTAAGGTTAAAGTGCTTTTAGGGCTAGTGGTAGGGGTAGGGTTAGGAGTAGGGTTAAGGTTTGTGTTGGTAGAATCGAGGCTTAGCTATAGGCTTAGGGTCAGGATTGCATTTTGGATCAGAATCGAGCGTATTTAGGCTTTGGGTTAGTGTTCAAATTGACGATTTATTGTTAGGGTTTGAATCGAGCACATTTAGGGTTAGAGTTATGGTTAAAATTCAGTGCATTTCGGGTTAGGGTTAGGGTTAGGGTTAGGGTCAGGGTTAAAACCGAGAGCATTTAAGGATAGTGCTAGGGTTAGAGTTCGGTTTCGCGTTCGCTTTCGTAGAATCAAGGGTTAGGCTTCAGGTTAGGCTTAGGGTTAGGGTTAGGGTTAGAATCAGGCGCATTTTGAGTGTTCTGGTTTTCGTCAGGGTATGGCTTAGAGGGCATTTAGGGGTAGGGGTAGGAGTAGGGTTGGGATTAGGGTTAAGGTTTGTGTTGGTAGAATCGAGGTTTAGGATTAGGCTTAGGGTCACGAATGGCTTGTGGGTTAGAATCCAGTGCATTTAGGCTTAGGGATAGTGTTGAAATTGACGATTTAGTGTTAGGGTTAGAATCGAGCACATTTAGGATTAGAGTTTTGGTTAGAATTCGTTAGGGTTAGGGTTAGTGTTAGGGGTAGGGGTAGGGTTAGAGTGCATTTAGGGGTAGGGGTAGGGGTAGGGTTAGGATTAGGGTTAGGGTTTGTGTTGGTAGAATCGAAGTTTAGGGTTCGGCTTAGGGTCAGGATTGCCTTTTGGGTTAGAATCGAGTGCATTTAGGGTTAGGGTTAGTGTTGAGACTGACGATTTAGTGTTAGGCTTAGAATCAAGGACATGAGGGTTAGAGTTATGGTTAGAATCCACTGCATTTATGCTTAGGCTTAGGGTTAGGGTTATTAGGGTCAGGATGAGCATCGAGAGCATTTAAGAATAGTTGTAGGGTTAGAGTTAGGTTTAGGGTTAGGTTTCATAGAATTGAGGGTTAGGGATAGGGTTAGGTTTAGGGTTAGAATCAAGCCCATTTTTAGTGTAAGGGGTTGGGTTAGGGTTAGGGTTAGAGTGCATATAGAGGTAGGGATAGGAGTAGGGTTAGGATTAGGGTTAGGGTTTGTGTTGGTAGAATCGAAGTTTAGGGTTCGGCTTAGGGTCAGGATTGCCTTTTGGGTTAGAGTCGAGTGCATTTAGGGTTAGGTTTAGTGTTGAGATTGACGATTTAGTGTTAGGGTTATAATCGAGCACATTAGGGTTAGAGTTATGGATACAATCCACTGCATTTAGGGTCAGGTTTAAGGGTAGGGTCAGGGTTTTGTTCAGGGAGAGGGTTAGAATCGAGTGCATTTAAGGATAGTGTTAGGGGTAGAGATCTGTATAGGGTTAGCTTTCGTAGAATCGAGGGTTAGCGTTATGGTTAGGGTCAGCATTGCCTTTTGGGTTAGAGTCGAGTGCATTTAGGGTTAGGCTTAGTGTTGAGATTGACGATTTAGTGTTAGGGTTATAATCGAGCACATTAGGGTTAGAGTTATGGTTAGAATCCACTGCATTTAGGGTTAGGATTAAGGGTAGGGTTAGGGTTATGTTCAGGGAGAAGGTTAGAATCGAGTGCATTTAAGGATAGTGTTAGGGGTAGAGTTCTGTATAGGGTTAGCTTTCGTAGAATCGAGGGTTAGGGTTACGGTTAGGGTCAGGATTGCCTTTTGGGTTAGAATCGAATGCATTTAGGGTTAGTGTTAGTGTTGGGATTGACGATTTAGAGTTAATGTTAGAATCAAGCACAGTAGGGTTAAATTTATGGTTAGAATCCAGTGCATTTAGGGTTTGGATTAGGGTTAGGGTTAGGGTTATGTTTAGGGTGAGGGTTAGAATCGAGTGCATTTAAGGATCTTGTTAGGGTTAGAGTTAGGTATAGGGTTAGCTTTCATAGAATCGAGGGTCAGTGTTCGGGTTAGAGTTAGGGTAAGGATTAGGGTTTGAATCAAGTGCATTTTTAGTGTTAGCGTTGGGGTTAGGGTTAGGGTTTGAGTTCATTTAGGGGTAGGGGAGGAGTTGGGTTAGGATTAGGGTTAGTGTTTGTGTTGGTAGATTCGAGGTTTTGGGTTAGGCTTAGGGTTAGGAGAGCATTTTGGGTCATAATTCAGAGCATTTAGGCTTAAGGTTAGTGTTGAAATTGATGATTTAGTTTTAGCGTTAGAATCAAGCACATTTAGGGATAGAGTTATGATTAGAATTCAGCGCCTTTAGGGTTAAGGTTAGGGTTAGGGTTAGGGTTAGGGTCAGGGTTAGAATCGAGACCATTTAAGGATAGTGCTAGGGTTAGAGTTAGGTTTAGCGTTAGCTTTCGTAGAATCGAGGGTTAGGCTTAGAGTTAGGCTTAGGGTGAGGGTTAGGGTGAGAATCAAGCACAGTTTTAGTGTTAGCGTTAGGGTGAGGGTTAAGGTTAAAGTGCTTTTAGGGCTAGTGGTAGGGGTAGGGTTAGGAGTAGGGTTAAGGTTTGTGTTGGTAGAATCGAGGCTTAGCTATAGGCTTAGGGTCAGGATTGCATTTTGGATCAGAATCGAGCGTATTTAGGCTTTGGGTTAGTGTTCAAATTGACGATTTATTGTTAGGGTTTGAATCGAGCACATTTAGGGTTAGAGTTATGGTTAAAATTCAGTGCATTTCGGGTTAGGGTTAGGGTTAGGGTTAGGGTCAGGGTTAAAACCGAGAGCATTTAAGGATAGTGCTAGGGTTAGAGTTCGGTTTCGCGTTCGCTTTCGTAGAATCAAGGGTTAGGCTTCAGGTTAGGCTTAGGGTTAGGGTTAGGGTTAGAATCAGGCGCATTTTGAGTGTTCTGGTTTTCGTCAGGGTATGGCTTAGAGTGCATTTAGGGGTAGGGGTAGGAGTAGGGTTGGGATTAGGGTTAAGGTTTGTGTTGGTAGAATCGAGGTTTAGGATTAGGCTTAGGGTCACGAATGGCTTGTGGGTTAGAATCCAGTGCATTTAGGCTTAGGGATAGTGTTGAAATTGACGATTTAGTGTTAGGGTTAGAATCGAGCACATTTAGGATTAGAGTTTTGGTTAGAATTCGTTAGGGTTAGGGTTAGTGTTAGGGGTAGGGGTAGGGTTAGAGTGCATTTAGGGGTAGGGGTAGGGGTAGGGTTAGGATTAGGGTTAGGGTTTGTGTTGGTAGAATCGAAGTTTAGGGTTCGGCTTAGGGTCAGGATTGCCTTTTGGGTTAGAATCGAGTGCATTTAGGGTTAGGGTTAGTGTTGAGACTGACGATTTAGTGTTAGGCTTAGAATCAAGGACATGAGGGTTAGAGTTATGGTCAGAATCCACTGCATTTATGCTTAGGCTTAGGGTTAGGGTTATTAGGGTCAGGATGAGCATCGAGAGCATTTAAGAATAGTTGTAGGGTTAGAGTTAGGTTTAGGGTTAGGTTTCATAGAATTGAGGGTTAGGGATAGGGTTAGGTTTAGGGTTAGAATCAAGCCCATTTTTAGTGTAAGGGGTTGGGTTAGGGTTAGGGTTAGAGTGCATATAGAGGTAGGGATAGGAGTAGGGTTAGGATTAGGGTTAGGGTTTGTGTTGGTAGAATCGAAGTTTAGGGTTCGGCTTAGGGTCAGGATTGCCTTTTGGGTTAGAGTCGAGTGCATTTAGGGTTAGGTTTAGTGTTGAGATTGACGATTTAGTGTTAGGGTTATAATCGAGCACCTTAGGGTTAGAGTTATGGATACAATCCACTGCATTTAGGGTCAGGTTTAAGGGTAGGGTCAGGGTTTTGTTCAGGGAGAGGGTTAGAATCGAGTGCATTTAAGGATAGTGTTAGGGGTAGAGATCTGTATAGGGTTAGCTTTCGTAGAATCGAGGGTTAGCGTTATGGTTAGGGTCAGCATTGCCTTTTGGGTTAGAGTCGAGTGCATTTAGGGTTAGGCTTAGTGTTGAGATTGACGATTTAGTGTTAGGGTTATAATCGAGCACATTAGGGTTAGAGTTATGGTTAGAATCCACTGCATTTAGGGTTAGGATTAAGGGTAGGGTTAGGGTTATGTTCAGGGAGAAGGTTAGAATCGAGTGCATTTAAGGATAGTGTTAGGGGTAGAGTTCTGTATAGGGTTAGCTTTCGTAGAATCGAGGGTTAGGGTTAGGGTTAGGGTCAGGATTGCCTTTTGGGTTAGAATCGAATGCATTTAGGGTTAGTGTTAGTGTTGGGATTGACGATTTAGAGTTAATGTTAGAATCAAGCACATTAGGGTTAAATTTATGGTTAGAATCCAGTGCATTTAGGGTTTGGATTAGGGTTAGGGTTAGGGTTATGTTTAGGGTGAGGGTTAGAATCGAGTGCATTTAAGGATCTTGTTAGGGTTAGAGTTAGGTATAGGGTTAGCTTTCATAGAATCGAGGGTCAGTGTTCGGGTTAGAGTTAGGGTAAGGATTAGGGTTTGAATCAAGTGCATTTTTAGTGTTAGGGTTGGGGTTAGGGTTAGGGTTTGAGTTCATTTAGGGGTAGGGGAGGAGTTGGGTTAGGATTAGGGTTAGTGTTTGTGTTGGTAGATTCGAGGTTTTGGGTTAGGCTTAGGGTTAGGAGAGCATTTTGGGTCATAATTCAGAGCATTTAGGCTTAAGGTTAGTGTTGAAATTGATGATTTAGTTTTAGCGTTAGAATCAAGCACATTTAGGGATAGAGTTATGATTAGAATTCAGCGCCTTTAGGGTTAAGGTTAGGGTTAGGGTTAGGGTTAGGGTCAGGGTTAGAATCGAGACCATTTAAGGATAGTGCTAGGGTTAGAGTTAGGTTTAGCGTTAGCTTTCGTAGAATCGAGGGTTAGGCTTAGAGTTAGGCTTAGGGTGAGGGTTAGGGTGAGAATCAAGCACAGTTTTAGTGTTAGCGTTAGGGTGAGGGTTAAGGTTAAAGTGCTTTTAGGGCTAGTGGTAGGGGTAGGGTTAGGAGTAGGGTTAAGGTTTGTGTTGGTAGAATCGAGGCTTAGCTATAGGCTTAGGGTCAGGATTGCATTTTGGATCAGAATCGAGCGTATTTAGGCTTTGGGTTAGTGTTCAAATTGACGATTTATTGTTAGGGTTTGAATCGAGCACATTTAGGGTTAGAGTTATGGTTAAAATTCAGTGCATTTCGGGTTAGGGTTAGGGTTAGGGTTAGGGTCAGGGTTAAAACCGAGAGCATTTAAGGATAGTGCTAGGGTTAGAGTTCGGTTTCGCGTTCGCTTTCGTAGAATCAAGGGTTAGGCTTCAGGTTAGGCTTAGGGTTAGGGTTAGGGTTAGAATCAGGCGCATTTTGAGTGTTCTGGTTTTCGTCAGGGTATGGCTTAGAGGGCATTTAGGGGTAGGGGTAGGAGTAGGGTTGGGATTAGGGTTAAGGTTTGTGTTGGTAGAATCGAGGTTTAGGATTAGGCTTAGGGTCACGAATGGCTTGTGGGTTAGAATCCAGTGCATTTAGGCTTAGGGATAGTGTTGAAATTGACGATTTAGTGTTAGGGTTAGAATCGAGCACATTTAGGATTAGAGTTTTGGTTAGAATTCGTTAGGGTTAGGGTTAGTGTTAGGGGTAGGGGTAGGGTTAGAGTGCATTTAGGGGTAGGGGTAGGGGTAGGGTTAGGATTAGGGTTAGGGTTTGTGTTGGTAGAATCGAAGTTTAGGGTTCGGCTTAGGGTCAGGATTGCCTTTTGGGTTAGAATCGAGTGCATTTAGGGTTAGGGTTAGTGTTGAGACTGACGATTTAGTGTTAGGCTTAGAATCAAGGACATGAGGGTTAGAGTTATGGTTAGAATCCACTGCATTTATGCTTAGGCTTAGGGTTAGGGTTATTAGGGTCAGGATGAGCATCGAGAGCATTTAAGAATAGTTGTAGGGTTAGAGTTAGGTTTAGGGTTAGGTTTCATAGAATTGAGGGTTAGGGATAGGGTTAGGTTTAGGGTTAGAATCAAGCCCATTTTTAGTGTAAGGGGTTGGGTTAGGGTTAGGGTTAGAGTGCATATAGAGGTAGGGATAGGAGTAGGGTTAGGATTAGGGTTAGGGTTTGTGTTGGTAGAATCGAAGTTTAGGGTTCGGCTTAGGGTCAGGATTGCCTTTTGGGTTAGAGTCGAGTGCATTTAGGGTTAGGTTTAGTGTTGAGATTGACGATTTAGTGTTAGGGTTATAATCGAGCACATTAGGGTTAGAGTTATGGATACAATCCACTGCATTTAGGGTCAGGTTTAAGGGTAGGGTCAGGGTTTTGTTCAGGGAGAGGGTTAGAATCGAGTGCATTTAAGGATAGTGTTAGGGGTAGAGATCTGTATAGGCTTAGCTTTCGTAGAATCGAGGGTTAGCGTTATGGTTAGGGTCAGCATTGCCTTTTGGGTTAGAGTCGAGTGCATTTAGGGTTAGGCTTAGTGTTGAGATTGACGATTTAGTGTTAGGGTTATAATCGAGCACATTAGGGTTAGAGTTATGGTTAGAATCCACTGCATTTAGGGTTAGGATTAAGGGTAGGGTTAGGGTTATGTTCAGGGAGAAGGTTAGAATCGAGTGCATTTAAGGATAGTGTTAGGGGTAGAGTTCTGTATAGGGTTAGCTTTCGTAGAATCGAGGGTTAGGGTTAGGGTTAGGGTCAGGATTGCCTTTTGGGTTAGAATCGAATGCATTTAGGGTTAGTGTTAGTGTTGGGATTGACGATTTAGAGTTAATGTTAGAATCAAGCACATTAGGGTTAAATTTATGGTTAGAATCCAGTGCATTTAGGGTTTGGATTAGGGTTAGGGTTAGGGTTATGTTTAGGGTGAGGGTTAGAATCGAGTGCATTTAAGGATCTTGTTAGGGTTAGAGTTAGGTATAGGGTTAGCTTTCATAGAATCGAGGGTCAGTGTTCGGGTTAGAGTTAGGGTAAGGATTAGGGTTTGAATCAAGTGCATTTTTAGTGTTAGGGTTGGGGTTAGGGTTAGGGTTTGAGTTCATTTAGGGGTAGGGGAGGAGTTGGGTTAGGATTAGGGTTAGTGTTTGTGTTGGTAGATTCGAGGTTTTGGGTTAGGCTTAGGGTTAGGAGAGCATTTTGGGTCATAATTCAGAGCATTTAGGCTTAAGGTTAGTGTTGAAATTGATGATTTAGTTTTAGCGTTAGAATCAAGCACATTTAGGGATAGAGTTATGATTAGAATTCAGCGCCTTTAGGGTTAAGGTTAGGGTTAGGGTTAGGGTTAGGGTCAGGGTTAGAATCGAGACCATTTAAGGATAGTGCTAGGGTTAGAGTTAGGTTTAGCGTTAGCTTTCGTAGAATCGAGGGTTAGGCTTAGAGTTAGGCTTAGGGTGAGGATTAGGGTGAGAATCAAGCACAGTTTTAGTGTTAGCGTTAGGGTGAGGGTTAAGGTTAAAGTGCTTTTAGGGCTAGTGGTAGGGGTAGGGTTAGGAGTAGGGTTAAGGTTTGTGTTGGTAGAATCGAGGCTTAGCTATAGGCTTAGGGTCAGGATTGCATTTTGGATCAGAATCGAGCGTATTTAGGCTTTGGGTTAGTGTTCAAATTGACGATTTATTGTTAGGGTTTGAATCGAGCACATTTAGGGTTAGAGTTATGGTTAAAATTCAGTGCATTTCGGGTTAGGGTTAGGGTTAGGGTTAGGGTCAGGGTTAAAACCGAGAGCATTTAAGGATAGTGCTAGGGTTAGAGTTCTGTTTCGCGTTCGCTTTCGTAGAATCAAGGGTTAGGCTTCAGGTTAGGCTTAGGGTTAGGGTTAGGGTTAGAATCAGGCGCATTTTGAGTGTTCTGGTTTTCGTCAGGGTATGGCTTAGAGGGCATTTAGGGGTAGGGGTAGGAGTAGGGTTGGGATTAGGGTTAAGGTTTGTGTTGGTAGAATCGAGGTTTAGGATTAGGCTTAGGGTCACGAATGGCTTGTGGGTTAGAATCCAGTGCATTTAGGCTTAGGGATAGTGTTGAAATTGACGATTTAGTGTTAGGGTTAGAATCGAGCACATTTAGGATTAGAGTTTTGGTTAGAATTCGTTAGGGTTAGGGTTAGTGTTAGGGGTAGGGGTAGGGTTAGAGTGCATTTAGGGGTAGGGGTAGGGGTAGGGTTAGGATTAGGGTTAGGGTTTGTGTTGGTAGAATCGAAGTTTAGGGTTCGGCTTAGGGTCAGGATTGCCTTTTGGGTTAGAATCGAGTGCATTTAGGGTTAGGGTTAGTGTTGAGACTGACGATTTAGTGTTAGGCTTAGAATCAAGGACATGAGGGTTAGAGTTATGGTCAGAATCCACTGCATTTATGCTTAGGCTTAGGGTTAGGGTTATTAGGGTCAGGATGAGCATCGAGAGCATTTAAGAATAGTTGTAGGGTTAGAGTTAGGTTTAGGGTTAGGTTTCATAGAATTGAGGGTTAGGGATAGGGTTAGGTTTAGGGTTAGAATCAAGCCCATTTTTAGTGTAAGGGGTTGGGTTAGGGTTAGGGTTAGAGTGCATATAGAGGTAGGGATAGGAGTAGGGTTAGGATTAGGGTTAGGGTTTGTGTTGGTAGAATCGAAGTTTAGGGTTCGGCTTAGGGTCAGGATTGCCTTTTGGGTTAGAGTCGAGTGCATTTAGGGTTAGGTTTAGTGTTGAGATTGACGATTTAGTGTTAGGGTTATAATCGAGCACATTAGGGTTAGAGTTATGGATACAATCCACTGCATTTAGGGTCAGGTTTAAGGGTAGGGTCAGGGTTTTGTTCAGGGAGAGGGTTAGATTCGAGTGCATTTAAGGATAGTGTTAGGGGTAGAGATCTGTATAGGGTTAGCTTTCGTAGAATCGAGGGTTAGCGTTATGGTTAGGGTCAGCATTGCCTTTTGGGTTAGAGTCGAGTGCATTTAGGGTTAGGCTTAGTGTTGAGATTGACGATTTAGTGTTAGGGTTATAATCGAGCACATTAGGGTTAGAGTTATGGTTAGAATCCACTGCATTTAGTGTTAGGATTAAGGGTAGGGTTAGGGTTATGTTCAGGGAGAAGGTTAGAATCGAGTGCATTTAAGGATAGTGTTAGGGGTAGAGTTCTGTATAGGGTTAGCTTTCGTAGAATCGAGGGTTAGGGTTAGGGTTAGGGTCAGGATTGCCTTTTGGGTTAGAATCGAATGCATTTAGGGTTAGTGTTAGTGTTGGGATTGACGATTTAGAGTTAATGTTAGAATCAAGCACATTAGGGTTAAATTTATGGTTAGAATCCAGTGCATTTAGGGTTTGGATTAGGGTTAGGGTTAGGGTTATGTTTAGGGTGAGGGTTAGAATCGAGTGCATTTAAGGATCTTGTTAGGGTTAGAGTTAGGTATAGGGTTAGCTTTCATAGAATCGAGGGTCAGTGTTCGGGTTAGAGTTAGGGTAAGGATTAGGGTTTGAATCAAGTGCATTTTTAGTGTTAGGGTTGGGGTTAGGGTTAGGGTTTGAGTTCCTTTAGGGGTAGGGGAGGAGTTGGGTTAGGATTAGGGTTAGTGTTTGTGTTGGTAGATTCGAGGTTTTGGGTTAGGCTTAGGGTTAGGAGAGCATTTTGGGTCATAATTCAGAGCATTTAGGCTTAAGGTTAGTGTTGAAATTGATGATTTAGTTTTAGCGTTAGAATCAAGCACATTTAGGGATAGAGTTATGATTAGAATTCAGCGCCTTTAGGGTTAAGGTTAGGGTTAGGGTTAGGGTTAGGGTCAGGGTTAGAATCGAGACCATTTAAGGATAGTGCTAGGGTTAGAGTTAGGTTTAGCGTTAGCTTTCGTAGAATCGAGGGTTAGGCTTAGAGTTAGGCTTAGGGTGAGGGTTAGGGTGAGAATCAAGCACAGTTTTAGTGTTAGCGTTAGGGTGAGGGTTAAGGTTAAAGTGCTTTTAGGGCTAGTGGTAGGGGTAGGGTTAGGAGTAGGGTTAAGGTTTGTGTTGGTAGAATCGAGGCTTAGCTATAGGCTTAGGGTCAGGATTGCATTTTGGATCAGAATCGAGCGTATTTAGGCTTTGGGTTAGTGTTCAAATTGACGATTTATTGTTAGGGTTTGAATCGAGCACATTTAGGGTTAGAGTTATGGTTAAAATTCAGTGCATTTCGGGTTAGGGTTAGGGTTAGGGTTAGGGTCAGGGTTAAAACCGAGAGCATTTAAGGATAGTGCTAGGGTTAGAGTTCTGTTTCGCGTTCGCTTTCGTAGAATCAAGGGTTAGGCTTCAGGTTAGGCTTAGGGTTAGGGTTAGGGTTAGAATCAGGCGCATTTTGAGTGTTCTGGTTTTCGTCAGGGTATGGCTTAGAGTGCATTTAGGGGTAGGGGTAGGAGTAGGGTTGGGATTAGGGTTAAGGTTTGTGTTGGTAGAATCGAGGTTTAGGATTAGGCTTAGGGTCACGAATGGCTTGTGGGTTAGAATCCAGTGCATTTAGGCTTAGGGATAGTGTTGAAATTGACGATTTAGTGTTAGGGTTAGAATCGAGCACATTTAGGATTAGAGTTTTGGTTAGAATTCGTTAGGGTTAGGGTTAGTGTTAGGGGTAGGGGTAGGGTTAGAGTGCATTTAGGGGTAGGGGTAGGGGTAGGGTTAGGATTAGGGTTAGGGTTTGTGTTGGTAGAATCGAAGTTTAGGGTTCGGCTTAGGGTCAGGATTGCCTTTTGGGTTAGAATCGAGTGCATTTAGGGTTAGGGTTAGTGTTGAGACTGACGATTTAGTGTTAGGCTTAGAATCAAGGACATGAGGGTTAGAGTTATGGTTAGAATCCACTGCATTTATGCTTAGGCTTAGGGTTAGGGTTATTAGGGTCAGGATGAGCATCGAGAGCATTTAAGAATAGTTGTAGGGTTAGAGTTAGGTTTAGGGTTAGGTTTCATAGAATTGAGGGTTAGGGATAGGGTTAGGTTTAGGGTTAGAATCAAGCCCATTTTTAGTGTAAGGGGTTGGGTTAGGGTTAGGGTTAGAGTGCATATAGAGGTAGGGATAGGAGTAGGGTTAGGATTAGGGTTAGGGTTTGTGTTGGTAGAATCGAAGTTTAGGGTTCGGCTTAGGGTCAGGATTGCCTTTTGGGTTAGAGTCGAGTGCATTTAGGGTTAGGTTTAGTGTTGAGATTGACGATTTAGTGTTAGGGTTATAATCGAGCACATTAGGGTTAGAGTTATGGATACAATCCACTGCATTTAGGGTCAGGTTTAAGGGTAGGGTCAGGGTTTTGTTCAGGGAGAGGGTTAGAATCGAGTGCATTTAAGGATAGTGTTAGGGGTAGAGATCTGTATAGGGTTAGCTTTCGTAGAATCGAGGGTTAGGGTTATGGTTAGGGTCAGCATTGCCTTTTGGGTTAGAGTCGAGTGCATTTAGGGTTAGGCTTAGTGTTGAGATTGACGATTTAGTGTTAGGGTTATAATCGAGCACATTAGGGTTAGAGTTATGGTTAGAATCCACTGCATTTAGGGTTAGGATTAAGGGTAGGGTTAGGGTTATGTTCAGGGAGAAGGTTAGAATCGAGTGCATTTAAGGATAGTGTTAGGGGTAGAGTTCTGTATAGGGTTAGCTTTCGTAGAATCGAGGGTTAGGGTTAGGGTTAGGGTCAGGATTGCCTTTTGGGTTAGAATCGAATGCATTTAGGGTTAGTGTTAGTGTTGGGATTGACGATTTAGAGTTAATGTTAGAATCAAGCACATTAGGGTTAAATTTATGGTTAGAATCCAGTGCATTTAGGGTTTGGATTAGGGTTAGGGTTAGGGTTATGTTTAGGGTGAGGGTTAGAATCGAGTGCATTTAAGGATCTTGTTAGGGTTAGAGTTAGGTATAGGGTTAGCTTTCATAGAATCGAGGGTCAGTGTTCGGGTTAGAGTTAGGGTAAGGATTAGGGTTTGAATCAAGTGCATTTTTAGTGTTAGGGTTGGGGTTAGGGTTAGGGTTTGAGTTCCTTTAGGGGTAGGGGAGGAGTTGGGTTAGGATTAGGGTTAGTGTTTGTGTTGGTAGATTCGAGGTTTTGGGTTAGGCTTAGGGTTAGGAGAGCATTTTGGGTCATAATTCAGAGCATTTAGGCTTAAGGTTAGTGTTGAAATTGATGATTTAGTTTTAGCGTTAGAATCAAGCACATTTAGGGATAGAGTTATGATTAGAATTCAGCGCCTTTAGGGTTAAGGTTAGGGTTAGGGTTAGGGTTAGGGTCAGGGTTAGAATCGAGACCATTTAAGGATAGTGCTAGGGTTAGAGTTAGGTTTAGCGTTAGCTTTCGTAGAATCGAGGGTTAGGCTTAGAGTTAGGCTTAGGGTGAGGGTTAGGGTGAGAATCAAGCACAGTTTTAGTGTTAGCGTTAGGGTGAGGGTTAAGGTTAAAGTGCTTTTAGGGCTAGTGGTAGGGGTAGGGTTAGGAGTAGGGTTAAGGTTTGTGTTGGTAGAATCGAGGCTTAGCTATAGGCTTAGGGTCAGGATTGCATTTTGGATCAGAATCGAGCGTATTTAGGCTTTGGGTTAGTGTTCAAATTGACGATTTATTGTTAGGGTTTGAATCGAGCACATTTAGGGTTAGAGTTATGGTTAAAATTCAGTGCATTTCGGGTTAGGGTTAGGGTTAGGGTTAGGGTCAGGGTTAAAACCGAGAGCATTTAAGGATAGTGCTAGGGTTAGAGTTCTGTTTCGCGTTCGCTTTCGTAGAATCAAGGGTTAGGCTTCAGGTTAGGCTTAGGGTTAGGGTTAGGGTTAGAATCAGGCGCATTTTGAGTGTTCTGGTTTTCGTCAGGGTATGGCTTAGAGTGCATTTAGGGGTAGGGGTAGGAGTAGGGTTGGGATTAGGGTTAAGGTTTGTGTTGGTAGAATCGAGGTTTAGGATTAGGCTTAGGGTCACGAATGGCTTGTGGGTTAGAATCCAGTGCATTTAGGCTTAGGGATAGTGTTGAAATTGACGATTTAGTGTTAGGGTTAGAATCGAGCACATTTAGGATTAGAGTTTTGGTTAGAATTCGTTAGGGTTAGGGTTAGTGTTAGGGGTAGGGGTAGGGTTAGAGTGCATTTAGGGGTAGGGGTAGGGGTAGGGTTAGGATTAGGGTTAGGGTTTGTGTTGGTAGAATCGAAGTTTAGGGTTCGGCTTAGGGTCAGGATTGCCTTTTGGGTTAGAATCGAGTGCATTTAGGGTTAGGGTTAGTGTTGAGACTGACGATTTAGTGTTAGGCTTAGAATCAAGGACATGAGGGTTAGAGTTATGGTTAGAATCCACTGCATTTATGCTTAGGCTTAGGGTTAGGGTTATTAGGGTCAGGATGAGCATCGAGAGCATTTAAGAATAGTTGTAGGGTTAGAGTTAGGTTTAGGGTTAGGTTTCATAGAATTGAGGGTTAGGGATAGGGTTAGGTTTAGGGTTAGAATCAAGCCCATTTTTAGTGTAAGGGGTTGGGTTAGGGTTAGGGTTAGAGTGCATATAGAGGTAGGGATAGGAGTAGGGTTAGGATTAGGGTTAGGGTTTGTGTTGGTAGAATCGAAGTTTAGGGTTCGGCTTAGGGTCAGGATTGCCTTTTGGGTTAGAGTCGAGTGCATTTAGGGTTAGGTTTAGTGTTGAGATTGACGATTTAGTGTTAGGGTTATAATCGAGCACATTAGGGTTAGAGTTATGGATACAATCCACTGCATTTAGGGTCAGGTTTAAGGGTAGGGTCAGGGTTTTGTTCAGGGAGAGGGTTAGAATCGAGTGCATTTAAGGATAGTGTTAGGGGTAGAGATCTGTATAGGGTTAGCTTTCGTAGAATCGAGGGTTAGGGTTATGGTTAGGGTCAGCATTGCCTTTTGGGTTAGAGTCGAGTGCATTTAGGGTTAGGCTTAGTGTTGAGATTGACGATTTAGTGTTAGGGTTATAATCGAGCACATTAGGGTTAGAGTTATGGTTAGAATCCACTGCATTTAGGGTTAGGATTAAGGGTAGGGTTAGGGTTATGTTCAGGGAGAAGGTTAGAATCGAGTGCATTTAAGGATAGTGTTAGGGGTAGAGTTCTGTATAGGGTTAGCTTTCGTAGAATCGAGGGTTAGGGTTAGGGTTAGGGTCAGGATTGCCTTTTGGGTTAGAATCGAATGCATTTAGGGTTAGTGTTAGTGTTGGGATTGACGATTTAGAGTTAATGTTAGAATCAAGCACATTAGGGTTAAATTTATGGTTAGAATCCAGTGCATTTAGGGTTTGGATTAGGGTTAGGGTTAGGGTTATGTTTAGGGTGAGGGTTAGAATCGAGTGCATTTAAGGATCTTGTTAGGGTTAGAGTTAGGTATAGGGTTAGCTTTCATAGAATCGAGGGTCAGTGTTCGGGTTAGAGTTAGGGTAAGGATTAGGGTTTGAATCAAGTGCATTTTTAGTGTTAGGGTTGGGGTTAGGGTTAGGGTTTGAGTTCCTTTAGGGGTAGGGGAGGAGTTGGGTTAGGATTAGGGTTAGTGTTTGTGTTGGTAGATTCGAGGTTTTGGGTTAGGCTTAGGGTTAGGAGAGCATTTTGGGTCATAATTCAGAGCATTTAGGCTTAAGGTTAGTGTTGAAATTGATGATTTAGTTTTAGCGTTAGAATCAAGCACATTTAGGGATAGAGTTATGATTAGAATTCAGCGCCTTTAGGGTTAAGGTTAGGGTTAGGGTTAGGGTTAGGGTCAGGGTTAGAATCGAGACCATTTAAGGATAGTGCTAGGGTTAGAGTTAGGTTTAGCGTTAGCTTTCGTAGAATCGAGGGTTAGGCTTAGAGTTAGGCTTAGGGTGAGGGTTAGGGTGAGAATCAAGCACAGTTTTAGTGTTAGCGTTAGGGTGAGGGTTAAGGTTAAAGTGCTTTTTGGGCTAGTGGTAGGGGTAGGGTTAGGAGTAGGGTTAAGGTTTGTGTTGGTAGAATCGAGGCTTAGCTATAGGCTTAGGGTCAGGATTGCATTTTGGATCAGAATCGAGCGTATTTAGGCTTTGGGTTAGTGTTCAAATTGACGCATTATTGTTAGGGTTTGAATCGAGCACATTTAGGGTTAGAGTTATGGTTAAAATTCAGTGCATTTCGGGTTAGGGTTAGGGTTAGGGTTAGGGTCAGGGTTAAAACCGAGAGCATTTAAGGATAGTGCTAGGGTTAGAGTTCTGTTTCGCGTTCGCTTTCGTAGAATCAAGGGTTAGGCTTCAGGTTAGGCTTAGGGTTAGGGTTAGGGTTAGAATCAGGCGCATTTTGAGTGTTCTGGTTTTCGTCAGGGTATGGCTTCGAGGGCATTTAGGGGTAGGGGTAGGAGTAGGGTTGGGATTAGGGTTAAGGTTTGTGTTGGTAGAATCGAGGTTTAGGATTAGGCTTAGGGTCACGAATGGCTTGTGGGTTAGAATCCAGTGCATTTAGGCTTAGGGATAGTGTTGAAATTGACGATTTAGTGTTAGGGTTAGAATCGAGCACATTTAGGATTAGAGTTTTGGTTAGAATTCGTTAGGGTTAGGGTTAGTGTTAGGGGTAGGGGTAGGGTTAGAGTGCATTTAGGGGTAGGGGTAGGGGTAGGGTTAGGATTAGGGTTAGGGTTTGTGTTGGTAGTCGAAGTTTAGGGTTCGGCTTAGGGTCAGGATTGCCTTTTGGGTTAGAATCGAGTGCATTTAGGGTTAGGGTTAGTGTTGAGACTGACGATTTAGTGTTAGGCTTAGAATCAAGGACATGAGGGTTAGAGTTATGGTTAGAATCCACTGCATTTATGCTTAGGCTTAGGGTTAGGGTTATTAGGGTCAGGATGAGCATCGAGAGCATTTAAGAATAGTTGTAGGGTTAGAGTTAGGTTTAGGGTTAGGTTTCATAGAATTGAGGGTTAGGGATAGGGTTAGGTTTAGGGTTAGAATCAAGCCCATTTTTAGTGTAAGGGGTTGAGTTAGGGTTAGGGTTAGAGTGCATATAGAGGTAGGGATAGGAGTAGGGTTAGGATTAGGGTTAGGGTTTGTGTTGGTAGAATCGAAGTTTAGGGTTCGGCTTAGGGTCAGGATTGCCTTTTGGGTTAGAGTCGAGTGCATTTAGGGTTAGGTTTAGTGTTGAGATTGACGATTTAGTGTTAGGGTTATAATCGAGCACATTAGGGTTAGAGTTATGGATACAATCCACTGCATTTAGGGTCAGGTTTAAGGGTAGGGTCAGGGTTTTGTTCAGGGAGAGGGTTAGAATCGAGTGCATTTAAGGATAGTGTTAGGGGTAGAGTTCTGTATAGGGTTAGCTTTCGTAGAATCGAGGGTTAGGGTTAGGGTTAGGGTCAGGATTGCCTTTTGGGTTAGAATCGAATGCATTTAGGGTTAGGGTTAGTGTTGGGATTGACGATTTAGAGTTAATGTTAGAATCAAGCACATTAGGGTTAAATTTATGGTTAGAATCCAGTGCATTTAGGGTTTGGATTAGGGTTAGGGTTAGGGTTATGTTCAGGGAGAGGGTTATAATCGAGTGCATTTAAGGATAGTGTTAGGGTTAGAGTTAGGTATAGGGTTAGCTTTCATAGAATCGAGGGTCAGTATTCGGGTTAGAGTTAGGGTAAGGATTAGGGTTTGAATCAAGTGCATTTTTAGTGTTAGGGTTTGGGTTAGGGTTAGGGTTTGAGTTCATTTAGGGGTAGGGGAGGAGTTGGGTTAGGATTAGGGTTAGTGTTTGTGTTGGTAGATTCGAGGTTTTGGGTTAGGCTTAGGGTTAGGAGAGCATTTTGGGTCATAATTCAGAGCATTTAGGCTTAAGGTTAGTGTTGAAATTGATGATTTAGTTTTAGCGTTAGAATCAAGCACATTTAGGGATAGAGTTATGATTAGAATTCAGCGCCTTCAGGGTTAAGGTTAGAGTTAGGGTTAGGGTTAGGGTCAGGGTTAGAATCGAGACCATTAAAGGATAGTGCTAGGGTTAGAGTTAGGTTTAGCGTTAGCTTTCGTAGAATCGAGGGTTAGGCTTAGACTTAGGCTTAGGGTGAGGGTTAGGGTGAGAATCAAGCACAGTTTTAGTGTTAGCGTTAGGGTGAGGGTTAAGGTTAAAGTGCTTTTAGGGCTAGTGGTAGGGGTAGGGTTAGGAGTAGGGTTAAGGTTTGTGTTGGTAGAATCGAGGCTTAGCTATAGGCTTAGGGTCAGGATTGCATTTTGGATCAGAATCGAGCGTATTTAGGCTTTGGGTTAGTGTTCAAATTGACGATTTATTGTTAGGGTTTGAATCGAGCACATTTAGGGTTAGAGTTATGGTTAAAATTCAGTGCATTTCGGGTTAGGGTTAGGGTTAGGGTTAGGGTCAGGGTTAAAACCGAGAGCATTTAAGGATAGTGCTAGGGTTAGAGTTCTGTTTCGCGTTCGCTTTCGTAGAATCAAGGGTTAGGCTTCAGGTTAGGCTTAGGGTTAGGGTTAGGGTTAGAATCAGGCGCATTTTGAGTGTTCTGGTTTTCGTCAGGGTATGGCTTAGAGGGCATTTAGGGGTAGGGGTAGGAGTAGGGTTGGGATTAGGGTTAAGGTTTGTGTTGGTAGAATCGAGGTTTAGGATTAGGCTTAGGGTCACGAATGGCTTGTGGGTTAGAATCCAGTGCATTTAGGCTTAGGGATAGTGTTGAAATTGACGATTTAGTGTTAGGGTTAGAATCGAGCACATTTAGGATTAGAGTTTTGGTTAGAATTCGTTAGGGTTAGGGTTAGTGTTAGGGGTAGGGGTAGGGTTAGAGTGCATTTAGGGGTAGGGGTAGGGGTAGGGTTAGGATTAGGGTTAGGGTTTGTGTTGGTAGAATCGAAGTTTAGGGTTCGGCTTAGGGTCAGGATTGCCTTTTGGGTTAGAATCGAGTGCATTTAGGGTTAGGGTTAGTGTTGAGACTGACGATTTAGTGTTAGGCTTAGAATCAAGGACATGAGGGTTAGAGTTATGGTTAGAATCCACTGCATTTATGCTTAGGCTTAGGGTTAGGGTTATTAGGGTCAGGATGAGCATCGAGAGCATTTAAGAATAGTTGTAGGGTTAGAGTTAGGTTTAGGGTTAGGTTTCATAGAATTGAGGGTTAGGATAGGGTTAGGTTTAGGGTTAGAATCAAGCCCATTTTTAGTGTAAGGGGTTGGGTTAGGGTTAGGGTTAGAGTGCATATAGAGGTAGGGATAGGAGTAGGGTTAGGATTAGGGTTAGGGTTTGTGTTGGTAGAATCGAAGTTTAGGGTTCGGCTTAGGGTCAGGATTGCCTTTTGGGTTAGAGTCGAGTGCATTTAGGGTTAGGTTTAGTGTTGAGATTGACGATTTAGTGTTAGGGTTATAATCGAGCACATTAGGGTTAGAGTTATGGATACAATCCACTGCATTTAGGGTCAGGTTTAAGGGTAGGGTCAGGGTTTTGTTCAGGGAGAGGGTTAGAATCGAGTGCATTTAAGGATAGTGTTAGGGGTAGAGATCTGTATAGGGTTAGCTTTCGTAGAATCGAGGGTTAGGGTTATGGTTAGGGTCAGCATTGCCTTTTGGGTTAGAGTCGAGTGCATTTAGGGTTAGGCTTAGTGTTGAGATTGACGATTTAGTGTTAGGGTTATAATCGAGCACATTAGGGTTAGAGTTATGGTTAGAATCCACTGCATTTAGGGTTAGGATTAAGGGTAGGGTTAGGGTTATGTTCAGGGAGAAGGTTAGAATCGAGTGCATTTAAGGATAGTGTTAGGGGTAGAGTTCTGTATAGGGTTAGCTTTCGTAGAATCGAGGGTTAGGGTTAGGGTTAGGGTCAGGATTGCCTTTTGGGTTAGAATCGAATGCATTTAGGGTTAGTGTTAGTGTTGGGATTGACGATTTAGAGTTAATGTTAGAATCAAGCACATTAGGGTTAAATTTATGGTTAGAATCCAGTGCATTTAGGGTTTGGATTAGGGTTAGGGTTAGGGTTATGTTTAGGGTGAGGGTTAGAATCGAGTGCATTTAAGGATCGTGTTAGGGTTAGAGTTAGGTATACTGTTAGCTTTCATAGAATCGAGGGTCAGTGTTCGGGTTAGAGTTAGGGTAAGGATTAGGGTTTGAATCAAGTGCATTTTTAGTGTTAGGGTTGGGGTTAGGGTTAGGGTTTGAGTTCATTTAGGGGTAGGGGAGGAGTTGGGTTAGGATTAGGGTTAGTGTTTGTGTTGGTAGATTCGAGGTTTTGGGTTAGGCTTAGGGTTAGGAGAGCATTTTGGGTCATAATTCAGAGCATTTAGGCTTAAGGTTAGTGTTGAAATTGATGATTTAGTTTTAGCGTTAGAATCAAGCACATTTAGGGATAGAGTTATGATTAGAATTCAGCGCCTTTAGGGTTAAGGTTAGGGTTAGGGTTAGGGTTAGGGTCAGGTTAGAATCGAGACCATTTAAGGATAGTGCTAGGGTTAGAGTTAGGTTTAGCGTTAGCTTTCGTAGAATCGAGGGTTAGGCTTAGAGTTAGGCTTAGGGTGAGGGTTAGGGTGAGAATCAAGCACAGTTTTAGTGTTAGCGTTAGGGTGAGGGTTAAGGTTAAAGTGCTTTTAGGGCTCGTGGTAGGGGTAGGGTTAGGAGTAGGGTTAAGGTTTGTGTTGGTAGAATCGAGGCTTAGCTATAGGCTTAGGGTCAGGATTGCATTTTGGATCAGAATCGAGCGTATTTAGGCTTTGGGTTAGTGTTCAAATTGACGCATTATTGTTAGGGTTTGAATCGAGCACATTTAGGGTTAGAGTTATGGTTAAAATTCAGTGCATTTCGGGTTAGGGTTAGGGTTAGGGTTAGGGTCAGGGTTAAAACCGAGAGCATTTAAGGATAGTGCTAGGGTTAGAGTTCTGTTTCGCGTTCGCTTTCGTAGAATCAAGGGTTAGGCTTCAGGTTAGGCTTAGGGTTAGGGTTAGGGTTAGAATCAGGCGCATTTTGAGTGTTGTGGTTTTCGTCAGGGTATGGCTTAGAGTGCATTTAGGGGTAGGGGTAGGAGTAGGGTTGGGATTAGGGTTAAGGTTTGTGTTGGTAGAATCGAGGTTTAGGATTAGGCTTAGGGTCACGAATGGCTTGTGGGTTAGAATCCAGTGCATTTAGGCTTAGGGATAGTGTTGAAATTGACGATTTAGTGTTAGGGTTAGAATCGAGCACATTTAGGATTAGAGTTTTGGTTAGAATTCGTTAGGGTTAGGGTTAGTGTTAGGGGTAGGGGTAGGGTTAGAGTGCATTTAGGGGTAGGGGTAGGGGTAGGGTTAGGATTAGGGTTAGGGTTTGTGTTGGTAGTCGAAGTTTAGGGTTCGGCTTAGGGTCAGGATTGCCTTTTGGGTTAGAATCGAGTGCATTTAGGGTTAGGGTTAGTGTTGAGATTGACGATTTAGTGTTAGGGTTATAATCGAGCACATTAGGGTTAGAGTTATGGATACAATCCACTGCATTTAGGGTCAGGTTTAAGGGTAGGGTCAGGGTTTTGTTCAGGGAGAGGGTTAGAATCGAGTGCATTTAAGGATAGTGTTAGGGGTAGAGTTCTGTATAGGGTTAGCTTTCGTAGAATCGAGGGTTAGGGTTAGGGTTAGGGTCAGGATTGCCTTTTGGGTTAGAATCGAATGCATTTAGGGTTAGGGTTAGTGTTGGGATTGACGATTTAGAGTTAATGTTAGAATCAAGCACATTAGGGTTAAATTTATGGTTAGAATCCAGTGCATTTAGGGTTTGGATTAGGGTTAGGGTTAGGGTTATGTTCAGGGAGAGGGTTATAATCGAGTGCATTTAAGGATAGTGTTAGGGTTAGAGTTAGGTATAGGGTTAGCTTTCATAGAATCGAGGGTCAGTATTCGGGTTAGAGTTAGGGTAAGGATTAGGGTTTGAATCAAGTGCATTTTTAGTGTTAGGGTTTGGGTTAGGGTTAGGGTTTGAGTTCATTTAGGGGTAGGGGAGGAGTTGGGTTAGGATTAGGGTTAGTGTTTGTGTTGGTAGATTCGAGGTTTTGGGTTAGGCTTAGGGTTAGGAGAGCATTTTGGGTCATAATTCAGAGCATTTAGGCTTAAGGTTAGTGTTGAAATTGATGATTTAGTTTTAGCGTTAGAATCAAGCACATTTAGGGATAGAGTTATGATTAGAATTCAGCGCCTTCAGGGTTAAGGTTAGAGTTAGGGTTAGGGTTAGGGTCAGGGTTAGAATCGAGACCATTAAAGGATAGTGCTAGGGTTAGAGTTAGGTTTAGCGTTAGCTTTCGTAGAATCGAGGGTTAGGCTTAGACTTAGGCTTAGGGTGAGGGTTAGGGTGAGAATCAAGCACAGTTTTAGTGTTAGCGTTAGGGTGAGGGTTAAGGTTAAAGTGCTTTTAGGGCTAGTGGTAGGGGTAGGGTTAGGAGTAGGGTTAAGGTTTGTGTTGGTAGAATCGAGGCTTAGCTATAGGCTTAGGGTCAGGATTGCATTTTGGATCAGAATCGAGCGTATTTAGGCTTTGGGTTAGTGTTCAAATTGACGATTTATTGTTAGGGTTTGAATCGAGCACATTTAGGGTTAGAGTTATGGTTAAAATTCAGTGCATTTCGGGTTAGGGTTAGGGTTAGGGTTAGGGTCAGGGTTAAAACCGAGAGCATTTAAGGATAGTGCTAGGGTTAGAGTTCTGTTTCGCGTTCGCTTTCGTAGAATCAAGGGTTAGGCTTCAGGTTAGGCTTAGGGTTAGGGTTAGGGTTAGAATCAGGCGCATTTTGAGTGTTCTGGTTTTCGTCAGGGTATGGCTTAGAGGGCATTTAGGGGTAGGGGTAGGAGTAGGGTTGGGATTAGGGTTAAGGTTTGTGTTGGTAGAATCGAGGTTTAGGATTAGGCTTAGGGTCACGAATGGCTTGTGGGTTAGAATCCAGTGCATTTAGGCTTAGGGATAGTGTTGAAATTGACGATTTAGTGTTAGGGTTAGAATCGAGCACATTTAGGATTAGAGTTTTGGTTAGAATTCGTTAGGGTTAGGGTTAGTGTTAGGGGTAGGGGTAGGGTTAGAGTGCATTTAGGGGTAGGGGTAGGGGTAGGGTTAGGATTAGGGTTAGGGTTTGTGTTGGTAGAATCGAAGTTTAGGGTTCGGCTTAGGGTCAGGATTGCCTTTTGGGTTAGAATCGAGTGCATTTAGGGTTAGGGTTAGTGTTGAGACTGACGATTTAGTGTTAGGCTTAGAATCAAGGACATGAGGGTTAGAGTTATGGTTAGAATCCACTGCATTTATGCTTAGGCTTAGGGTTAGGGTTATTAGGGTCAGGATGAGCATCGAGAGCATTTAAGAATAGTTGTAGGGTTAGAGTTAGGTTTAGGGTTAGGTTTCATAGAATTGAGGGTTAGGGATAGGGTTAGGTTTAGGGTTAGAATCAAGCCCATTTTTAGTGTAAGGGGTTGGGTTAGGGTTAGGGTTAGAGTGCATATAGAGGTAGGGATAGGAGTAGGGTTAGGATTAGGGTTAGGGTTTGTGTTGGTAGAATCGAAGTTTAGGGTTCGGCTTAGGGTCAGGATTGCCTTTTGGGTTAGAGTCGAGTGCATTTAGGGTTAGGTTTAGTGTTGAGATTGACGATTTAGTGTTAGGGTTATAATCGAGCACATTAGGGTTAGAGTTATGGATACAATCCACTGCATTTAGGGTCAGGTTTAAGGGTAGGGTCAGGGTTTTGTTCAGGGAGAGGGTTAGAATCGAGTGCATTTAAGGATAGTGTTAGGGGTAGAGATCTGTATAGGGTTAGCTTTCGTAGAATCGAGGGTTAGGGTTATGGTTAGGGTCAGCATTGCCTTTTGGGTTAGAGTCGAGTGCATTTAGGGTTAGGCTTAGTGTTGAGATTGACGATTTAGTGTTAGGGTTATAATCGAGCACATTAGGGTTAGAGTTATGGTTAGAATCCACTGCATTTAGGGTTAGGATTAAGGGTAGGGTTAGGGTTATGTTCAGGGAGAAGGTTAGAATCGAGTGCATTTAAGGATAGTGTTAGGGGTAGAGTTCTGTATAGGGTTAGCTTTCGTAGAATCGAGGGTTAGGGTTAGGGTTAGGGTCAGGATTGCCTTTTGGGTTAGAATCGAATGCATTTAGGGTTAGTGTTAGTGTTGGGATTGACGATTTAGAGTTAATGTTAGAATCAAGCACATTAGGGTTAAATTTATGGTTAGAATCCAGTGCATTTAGGGTTTGGATTAGGGTTAGGGTTAGGGTTATGTTTAGGGTGAGGGTTAGAATCGAGTGCATTTAAGGATCTTGTTAGGGTTAGAGTTAGGTATAGGGTTAGCTTTCATAGAATCGAGGGTCAGTGTTCGGGTTAGAGTTAGGGTAAGGATTAGGGTTTGAATCAAGTGCATTTTTAGTGTTAGGGTTGGGGTTAGGGTTAGGGTTTGAGTTCATTTAGGGGTAGGGGAGGAGTTGGGTTAGGATTAGGGTTAGTGTTTGTGTTGGTAGATTCGAGGTTTTGGGTTAGGCTTAGGGTTAGGAGAGCATTTTGGGTCATAATTCAGAGCATTTAGGCTTAAGGTTAGTGTTGAAATTGATGATTTAGTTTTAGCGTTAGAATCAAGCACATTTAGGGATAGAGTTATGATTAGAATTCAGCGCCTTTAGGGTTAAGGTTAGGGTTAGGGTTAGGGTTAGGGTCAGGGTTAGAATCGAGACCATTTAAGGATAGTGCTAGGGTTAGAGTTAGGTTTAGCGTTAGCTTTCGTAGAATCGAGGGTTAGGCTTAGAGTTAGGCTTAGGGTGAGGGTTAGGGTGAGAATCAAGCACAGTTTTAGTGTTAGCGTTAGGGTGAGGGTTAAGGTTAAAGTGCTTTTAGGGCTAGTGGTAGGGGTAGGGTTAGGAGTAGGGTTAAGGTTTGTGTTGGTAGAATCGAGGCTTAGCTATAGGCTTAGGGTCAGGATTGCATTTTGGATCAGAATCGAGCGTATTTAGGCTTTGGGTTAGTGTTCAAATTGACGCATTATTGTTAGGGTTTGAATCGAGCACATTTAGGGTTAGAGTTATGGTTAAAATTCAGTGCATTTCGGGTTAGGGTTAGGGTTAGGGTTAGGGTCAGGGTTAAAACCGAGAGCATTTAAGGATAGTGCTAGGGTTAGAGTTCTGTTTCGCGTTCGCTTTCGTAGAATCAAGGGTTAGGCTTCAGGTTAGGCTTAGGGTTAGGGTTAGGGTTAGAATCAGGCGCATTTTGAGTGTTGTGGTTTTCGTCAGGGTATGGCTTAGAGTGCATTTAGGGGTAGGGGTAGGAGTAGGGTTGGGATTAGGGTTAAGGTTTGTGTTGGTAGAATCGAGGTTTAGGATTAGGCTTAGGGTCACGAATGGCTTGTGGGTTAGAATCCAGTGCATTTAGGCTTAGGGATAGTGTTGAAATTGACGATTTAGTGTTAGGGTTAGAATCGAGCACATTTAGGATTAGAGTTTTGGTTAGAATTCGTTAGGGTTAGGGTTAGTGTTAGGGGTAGGGGTAGGGTTAGAGTGCATTTAGGGGTAGGGGTAGGGGTAGGGTTAGGATTAGGGTTAGGGTTTGTGTTGGTAGTCGAAGTTTAGGGTTCGGCTTAGGGTCAGGATTGCCTTTTGGGTTAGAATCGAGTGCATTTAGGGTTAGGGTTAGTGTTGAGACTGACAATTTAGTGTTAGGCTTAGAATCAAGGACATGAGGGTTAGAGTTATGGTTAGAATCCACTGCATTTATGCTTAGGCTTAGGGTTAGGGTTATTAGGGTCAGGATGAGCATCGAGAGCATTTAAGAATAGTTGTAGGGTTAGAGTTAGGTTTAGGGTTAGGTTTCATAGAATTGAGGGTTAGGGATAGGGTTAGGTTTAGGGTTAGAATCAAGCCCATTTTTAGTGTAAGGGGTTGGGTTAGGGTTAGGGTTAGAGTGCATATAGAGGTAGGGATAGGAGTAGGGTTAGGATTAGGGTTAGGGTTTGTGTTGGTAGAATCGAAGTTTAGGGTTCGGCTTAGGGTCAGGATTGCCTTTTGGGTTAGAGTCGAGTGCATTTAGGGTTAGGTTTAGTGTTGAGATTGACGATTTAGTGTTAGGGTTATAATCGAGCACATTAGGGTTAGAGTTATGGATACAATCCACTGCATTTAGGGTCAGGTTTAAGGGTAGGGTCAGGGTTTTGTTCAGGGAGAGGGTTAGAATCGAGTGCATTTAAGGATAGTGTTAGGGGTAGAGTTCTGTATAGGGTTAGCTTTCGTAGAATCGAGGGTTAGGGTTAGGGTTAGGGTCAGGATTGCCTTTTGGGTTAGAATCGAATGCATTTAGGGTTAGGGTTAGTGTTGGGATTGACGATTTAGAGTTAATGTTAGAATCAAGCACATTAGGGTTAAATTTATGGTTAGAATCCAGTGCATTTAGGGTTTTGATTAGGGTTAGGGTTAGGGTTATGTTCAGGGAGAAGGTCATAATCGAGTGCATTTAAGGATAGTGTTAGGGTTAGAGTTAGGTATAGGGTTAGCTTTCATAGAATCGAGGGTCAGTATTCGGGTTAGAGTTAGGGTAAGGATTAGGGTTTGAATCAAGTGCATTTTTAGTGTTAGGGTTTGGGTTAGGGTTAGGGTTTGAGTTCATTTAGGGGTAGGGGAGGAGTTGGGTTAGGATTAGGGTTAGTGTTTGTGTTGGTAGATTCGAGGTTTTGGGTTAGGCTTAGGGTTAGGAGAGCATTTTGGGTCATAATTCAGAGCATTTAGGCTTAAGGTTAGTGTTGAAATTGATGATTTAGTTTTAGCGTTAGAATCAAGCACATTTAGGGATAGAGTTATGATTAGAATTCAGCGCCTTCAGGGTTAAGGTTAGGGTTAGGGTTAGGGTTAGGGTCAGGGTTAGAATCGAGACCATTAAAGGATAGTGCTAGGGTTAGAGTTAGGTTTAGCGTTAGCTTTCGTAGAATCGAGGGTTAGGCTTAGAGTTAGGCTTAGGGTGAGGGTTAGGGTGAGAATCAAGCACAGTTTTAGTGTTAGCGTTAGGGTGAGGGTTAAGGTTAAAGTGCTTTTAGGGCTAGTGGTAGGGGTAGGGTTAGGAGTAGGGTTAAGGTTTGTGTTGGTAGAATCGAGGCTTAGCTATAGGCTTAGGGTCAGGATTGCATTTTGGATCAGAATCGAGCGTATTTAGGCTTTGGGTTAGTGTTCAAATTGACGCATTATTGTTAGGGTTTGAATCGAGCACATTTAGGGTTAGAGTTATGGTTAAAATTCAGTGCATTTCGGGTTAGGGTTAGGGTTAGGGTTAGGGTCAGGGTTAAAACCGAGAGCATTTAAGGATAGTGCTAGGGTTAGAGTTCTGTTTCGCGTTCGCTTTCGTAGAATCAAGGGTTAGGCTTCAGGTTAGGCTTAGGGTTAGGGTTAGGGTTAGAATCAGGCGCATTTTGAGTGTTGTGGTTTTCGTCAGGGTATGGCTTAGAGTGCATTTAGGGGTAGGGGTAGGAGTAGGGTTGGGATTAGGGTTAAGGTTTGTGTTGGTAGAATCGAGGTTTAGGATTAGGCTTAGGGTCACGAATGGCTTGTGGGTTAGAATCCAGTGCATTTAGGCTTAGGGATAGTGTTGAAATTGACGATTTAGTGTTAGGGTTAGAATCGAGCACATTTAGGATTAGAGTTTTGGTTAGAATTCGTTAGGGTTAGGGTTAGTGTTAGGGGTAGGGGTAGGGTTAGAGTGCATTTAGGGGTAGGGGTAGGGGTAGGGTTAGGATTAGGGTTAGGGTTTGTGTTGGTAGAATCGAAGTTTAGGGTTCGGCTTAGGGTCAGGATTGCCTTTTGGGTTAGAATCGAGTGCATTTAGGGTTAGGGTTAGTGTTGAGACTGACGATTTAGTGTTAGGCTTAGAATCAAGGACATGAGGGTTAGAGTTATGGTTAGAATCCACTGCATTTATGCTTAGGCTTAGGGTTAGGGTTATTAGGGTCAGGATGAGCATCGAGAGCATTTAAGAATAGTTGTAGGGTTAGAGTTAGGTTTAGGGTTAGGTTTCATAGAATTGAGGGTTAGGGATAGGGTTAGGTTTAGGGTTAGAATCAAGCCCATTTTTAGTGTAAGGGGTTGGGTTAGGGTTAGGGTTAGAGTGCATATAGAGGTAGGGATAGGAGTAGGGTTAGGATTAGGGTTAGGGTTTGTGTTGGTAGAATCGAAGTTTAGGGTTCGGCTTAAGGTCAGGATTGCCTTTTGGGTTAGAGTCGAGTGCATTTAGGGTTAGGTTTAGTGTTGAGATTGACGATTTAGTGTTAGGGTTATAATCGAGCACATTAGGGTTAGAGTTATGGATACAATCCACTGCATTTAGGGTCAGGTTTAAGGGTAGGGTCAGGGTTTTGTTCAGGGAGAGGGTTAGAATCGAGTGCATTTAAGGATAGTGTTAGGGGTAGAGTTCTGTATAGGGTTAGCTTTCGTAGAATCGAGGGTTAGGGTTAGGGTTAGGGTCAGGATTGCCTTTTGGGTTAGAATCGAATGCATTTAGGGTTAGGGTTAGTGTTGGGATTGACGATTTAGAGTTAATGTTAGAATCAAGCACATTAGGGTTAAATTTATGGTTAGAATCCAGTGCATTTAGGGTTTGGATTAGGGTTAGGGTTAGGGTTATGTTCAGGGAGAGGGTTATAATCGAGTGCATTTAAGGATAGTGTTAGGGTTAGAGTTAGGTATAGGGTTAGCTTTCATAGAATCGAGGGTCAGTATTCGGGTTAGAGTTAGGGTAAGGATTAGGGTTTGAATCAAGTGCATTTTTAGTGTTAGGGTTTGGGTTAGGGTTAGGGTTTGAGTTCATTTAGGGGTAGGGGAGGAGTTGGGTTAGGATTAGGGTTAGTGTTTGTGTTGGTAGAT
The DNA here is from genome assembly GCF_028372415.1 of Notamacropus eugenii. Taxonomy (NCBI): domain Eukaryota; kingdom Metazoa; phylum Chordata; class Mammalia; order Diprotodontia; family Macropodidae; genus Notamacropus; species Notamacropus eugenii. The sequence goes on from NW_027325106.1 coordinate 226,227, forward strand.
TCGAGGTTTTGGGTTAGGCTTAGGGTTAGGAGAGCATTTTGGGTCATAATTCAGAGCATTTAGGCTTAAGGTTAGTGTTGAAATTGATGATTTAGTTTTAGCGTTAGAATCAAGCACATTTAGGGATAGAGTTATGATTAGAATTCAGCGCCTTCAGGGTTAAGGTTAGAGTTAGGGTTAGGGTTAGGGTCAGGGTTAGAATCGAGACCATTAAAGGATAGTGCTAGGGTTAGAGTTAGGTTTAGCGTTAGCTTTCGTAGAATCGAGGGTTAGGCTTAGACTTAGGCTTAGGGTGAGGGTTAGGGTGAGAATCAAGCACAGTTTTAGTGTTAGCGTTAGGGTGAGGGTTAAGGTTAAAGTGCTTTTAGGGCTAGTGGTAGGGGTAGGGTTAGGAGTAGGGTTAAGGTTTGTGTTGGTAGAATCGAGGCTTAGCTATAGGCTTAGGGTCAGGATTGCATTTTGGATCAGAATCGAGCGTATTTAGGCTTTGGGTTAGTGTTCAAATTGACGATTTATTGTTAGGGTTTGAATCGAGCACATTTAGGGTTAGAGTTATGGTTAAAATTCAGTGCATTTCGGGTTAGGGTTAGGGTTAGGGTTAGGGTCAGGGTTAAAACCGAGAGCATTTAAGGATAGTGCTAGGGTTAGAGTTCTGTTTCGCGTTCGCTTTCGTAGAATCAAGGGTTAGGCTTCAGGTTAGGCTTAGGGTTAGGGTTAGGGTTAGAATCAGGCGCATTTTGAGTGTTCTGGTTTTCGTCAGGGTATGGCTTAGAGGGCATTTAGGGGTAGGGGTAGGAGTAGGGTTGGGATTAGGGTTAAGGTTTGTGTTGGTAGAATCGAGGTTTAGGATTAGGCTTAGGGTCACGAATGGCTTGTGGGTTAGAATCCAGTGCATTTAGGCTTAGGGATAGTGTTGAAATTGACGATTTAGTGTTAGGGTTAGAATCGAGCACATTTAGGATTAGAGTTTTGGTTAGAATTCGTTAGGGTTAGGGTTAGTGTTAGGGGTAGGGGTAGGGTTAGAGTGCATTTAGGGGTAGGGGTAGGGGTAGGGTTAGGATTAGGGTTAGGGTTTGTGTTGGTAGAATCGAAGTTTAGGGTTCGGCTTAGGGTCAGGATTGCCTTTTGGGTTAGAATCGAGTGCATTTAGGGTTAGGGTTAGTGTTGAGACTGACGATTTAGTGTTAGGCTTAGAATCAAGGACATGAGGGTTAGAGTTATGGTTAGAATCCACTGCATTTATGCTTAGGCTTAGGGTTAGGGTTATTAGGGTCAGGATGAGCATCGAGAGCATTTAAGAATAGTTGTAGGGTTAGAGTTAGGTTTAGGGTTAGGTTTCATAGAATTGAGGGTTAGGGATAGGGTTAGGTTTAGGGTTAGAATCAAGCCCATTTTTAGTGTAAGGGGTTGGGTTAGGGTTAGGGTTAGAGTGCATATAGAGGTAGGGATAGGAGTAGGGTTAGGATTAGGGTTAGGGTTTGTGTTGGTAGAATCGAAGTTTAGGGTTCGGCTTAGGGTCAGGATTGCCTTTTGGGTTAGAGTCGAGTGCATTTAGGGTTAGGTTTAGTGTTGAGATTGACGATTTAGTGTTAGGGTTATAATCGAGCACATTAGGGTTAGAGTTATGGATACAATCCACTGCATTTAGGGTCAGGTTTAAGGGTAGGGTCAGGGTTTTGTTCAGGGAGAGGGTTAGAATCGAGTGCATTTAAGGATAGTGTTAGGGGTAGAGATCTGTATAGGGTTAGCTTTCGTAGAATCGAGGGTTAGGGTTATGGTTAGGGTCAGCATTGCCTTTTGGGTTAGAGTCGAGTGCATTTAGGGTTAGGCTTAGTGTTGAGATTGACGATTTAGTGTTAGGGTTATAATCGAGCACATTAGGGTTAGAGTTATGGTTAGAATCCACTGCATTTAGGGTTAGGATTACGGGTAGGGTTAGGGTTATGTTCAGGGAGAAGGTTAGAATCGAGTGCATTTAAGGATAGTGTTAGGGGTAGAGTTCTGTATAGGGTTAGCTTTCGTAGAATCGAGGGTTAGGGTTAGGGTTAGGGTCAGGATTGCCTTTTGGGTTAGAATCGAATGCATTTAGGGTTAGTGTTAGTGTTGGGATTGACGATTTAGAGTTAATGTTAGAATCAAGCACATTAGGGTTAAATTTATGGTTAGAATCCAGTGCATTTAGGGTTTGGATTAGGGTTAGGGTTAGGGTTATGTTTAGGGTGAGGGTTAGAATCGAGTGCATTTAAGGATCTTGTTAGGGTTAGAGTTAGGTATAGGGTTAGCTTTCATAGAATCGAGGGTCAGTGTTCGGGTTAGAGTTAGGGTAAGGATTAGGGTTTGAATCAAGTGCATTTTTAGTGTTAGGGTTGGGGTTAGGGTTAGGGTTTGAGTTCCTTTAGGGGTAGGGGAGGAGTTGGGTTAGGATTAGGGTTAGTGTTTGTGTTGGTAGATTCGAGGTTTTGGGTTAGGCTTAGGGTTAGGAGAGCATTTTGGGTCATAATTCAGAGCATTTAGGCTTAAGGTTAGTGTTGAAATTGATGATTTAGTTTTAGCGTTAGAATCAAGCACATTTAGGGATAGAGTTATGATTAGAATTCAGCGCCTTTAGGGTTAAGGTTAGGGTTAGGGTTAGGGTTAGGGTCAGGGTTAGAATCGAGACCATTTAAGGATAGTGCTAGGGTTAGAGTTAGGTTTAGCGTTAGCTTTCGTAGAATCGAGGGTTAGGCTTAGAGTTAGGCTTAGGGTGAGGGTTAGGGTGAGAATCAAGCACAGTTTTAGTGTTAGCGTTAGGGTGAGGGTTAAGGTTAAAGTGCTTTTAGGGCTAGTGGTAGGGGTAGGGTTAGGAGTAGGGTTAAGGTTTGTGTTGGTAGAATCGAGGCTTAGCTATAGGCTTAGGGTCAGGATTGCATTTTGGATCAGAATCGAGCGTATTTAGGCTTTGGGTTAGTGTTCAAATTGACGCATTATTGTTAGGGTTTGAATCGAGCACATTTAGGGTTAGAGTTATGGTTAAAATTCAGTGCATTTCGGGTTAGGGTTAGGGTTAGGGTTAGGGTCAGGGTTAAAACCGAGAGCATTTAAGGATAGTGCTAGGGTTAGAGTTCTGTTTCGCGTTCGCTTTCGTAGAATCAAGGGTTAGGCTTCAGGTTAGGCTTAGGGTTAGGGTTAGGGTTAGAATCAGGCGCATTTTGAGTGTTCTGGTTTTCGTCAGGGTATGGCTTAGAGGGCATTTAGGGGTAGGGGTAGGAGTAGGGTTGGGATTAGGGTTAAGGTTTGTGTTGGTAGAATCGAGGTTTAGGATTAGGCTTAGGGTCAGGATTGCCTTTTGGGTTAGAATCGAGTGCATTTAGGGTTAGGTTTAGTGTTGAGATTGACGATTTAGTGTTAGGGTTATAATCCAGCACATTAGGGTTAGAGTTATGGATACAATGCACTGCATTTAGGGTTAGTGTTAGGGGTAGGGGTAGGGTTAGAGTGCATTTAGGGGTAGGGGTAGGGGTAGGGTTAGGATTAGGGTTAGGGTTTGTGTTGGTAGAATCGAAGTTTAGGGTTCGGCTTAGGGTCAGGATTGCCTTTTGGGTTAGAATCGAGTGCATTTAGGGTTAGGGTTAGTGTTGAGACTGACGATTTAGTGTTAGGCTTAGAATCAAGGACATGAGGGTTAGAGTTATGGTTAGAATCCACTGCATTTATGCTTAGGCTTAGGGTTAGGGTTATTAGGGTCAGGATGAGCATCGAGAGCATTTAAGAATAGTTGTAGGGTTAGAGTTAGGTTTAGGGTTAGGTTTCATAGAATTGAGGGTTAGGGATAGGGTTAGGTTTAGGGTTAGAATCAAGCCCATTTTTAGTGTAAGGGGTTGGGTTAGGGTTAGGGTTAGAGTGCATATAGAGGTAGGGATAGGAGTAGGGTTAGGATTAGGGTTAGGGTTTGTGTTGGTAGAATCGAAGTTTAGGGTTCGGCTTAGGGTCAGGATTGCCTTTTGGGTTAGAGTCGAGTGCATTTAGGGTTAGGTTTAGTGTTGAGATT